>NW_027526083.1:0-177307 GCF_052094955.1 Ictidomys tridecemlineatus
TAACATTCCTTCTGCACCCCAGTCTCCAACCTCTGCTCTCTGTAACAATTCTTCTATACTGCAGTCTCAAAATCCTGGTCTCTGTAACGGTCCTTCTGCACCCCAATTTCCAACCTCTACTTAGTGTAACAGTCCTTCTGCACCTCAATCTCCAACCTCTGCTCTCTGTAACAGTCCTTCTGCAACTCAGTCTGACACCTCTGCTCTCTGCACGATCCTTCTGCACCCCCGTCTTCAACCAATACTCTCAGCAACAGTCCTTCTGCACCCCTGTCACCAACGTCTTCTCTCTGCAATGATCCTACTGCATCCCAGTCTCCAACCTCTGATCTCTGCAACAGTCCTTCTGCACCTCAGTCTCCAGCTTCTGCTCTCTGTAAGATTCTTCTGCACCCCTGTATCCAAGCTCTGCTTCTTGCAACGATCTTTCTGCACCCCATTCTCCAACTTCTCCTCTATGTAACAGGACTTCTGCACCTCAGTCTCCAATCTCTGCTCTCTGCAACAGTCCTTCTTCACCCCAGTCTCCAAAATCTGCTCTCTGCAACAGTCCTTCTATACTGCAGTCTTCAACCACTGCTCTAGGTAACAGTCCCCCTGCACCTCAGTCTCAAATTTCTGCTCTCTGTAAAATCCTTCATCAACCCAGTCTCCAACCACTGCTCTCTGTAACAGACCTTCTGCACCCAAGTCTCCAAATTCTTCTCTCTGCAACGATTCTTCTCCACACCATTCTCAAACCTCTGGTCTCTGCAACAGTCCTTCTGCACCCCAGTCTCCAAGCTCTGCTCTCTGTAACCGTCCATCTGCACCGCAGTCTCCAACCTCTGCTCTCTGTAACAGTCCTTCTGCACCTCAGTCTTCAACCTCTGCTTTCTTCTACAGTTCTTCTGCACCCCATTCTCCATCCTCTGCTCTCTGCAACAGTTTTTTGCACCCCAGTCTCCAACATCTGCTCTCTGCAACAGTCATTCTGAACCACAGTCTCCAAACTCTGCTCTCTGTAACATCTTTCTGCACGCCAGTTTCCAAAATCTGCTCTCTCTAACATTCCTTCTCCACCGCAGTTTGTAACCTCTGCTTTCTTTGAGGGTCCTGCGGCACCCCAGTCTCCAACCTCTGCTCTATGAAACAGTCCTATACCGCAGGCTCCAAATTCTGCTCTCCTTAACAGTCCTTCTGCACCCCAATTTCCAAACTCTGCACATGAGTCTCCAAACTCTGCTCTCTGTAGCAGTCCTTCTACACCTCAGACTCCAACCTATGCTCTCTGTAACAGTCCTTCTGCACCAAAGTCTTCAACCTCTGCTTTTTGTATCAGTCTGTCTGAACCGCAGTCTCCAACCGCTGTTCTCTGTAATATTCTTCTGAAACCCAGTCTCCAAAATCTGCTCTCTGTAACAGTGCTTCTGCACACCGCTCTCCAACCTCTACTCTCATCAAAGATCCTTCCTCACCAAAGTCTCCAACCTCTGCACTCTGCAACAATCCTTCTGTACCCAGTATCCAACATCTGCTCTCTGAAAAAGTCTTTCTGCACCTCAGTCTGAAAACTCTGCTCACTGCAACGACCCTCCTTCACCCCAGTCTTTAACCTCTGCTCTCTGCAACAGTCCTTCTGCATCCCAGTCTTCAATATCTGCTCTCTGCAACAGTCCTTCTGCAACTCAGTCTGAAATCTGTGCTCTCTGCAATGATCCTTCTGCACCCCAGTCTCCTAACTCTGCTCTTTTTAAGACACTTCTGCAACCCAGTCTCTAGACTCTGCTCTTGTCAACAGTGCTTCTGCACCCTAGTCTCGAACATCTGCTCTCTGTAAGATACTTATGCACTCCAGTCTCCAACCTCTGCTCTCTGTAACAATCCTTCTGCACCCAAGTCTTCAACATCTGCTCTCTGCAACAGTTCTTCTGCACCTCAGTCCGAAAACTCTGCTCCCTGCAACGACCGTTCTGCATCCCAGTCTCCAACCTCTACTCTCTGTAACAGTCCTTCTGCACCTCAGGATCCCAACTCTGCTCTCTTTAACACTCCTTCTGCACCTCAGTCTCCAACCTCTTCTCTCTGTAACAGTCTTCTGCACCCGAGTCTAAAACATCTGCTCTCTTCAACAGTCCTTCTTCACCCCAGTCTCCAAACTCTGCTATCTGCAACGCTCCTTATGGACCCCAGTCTCCAACGTCTGCTCTCTTCAACAGTCCTGCTGCACCACAGTCTCCACCCTCTGCTCTTTGTAAGACTCTTGTGCACTCCAGATTCCATACTTTGCACTCTGTAACATTCCTTCTCCACCCCAGTCTCCAAACTCTGTCCTCTGCAACATTCCTTCTGCTCCCTAGTCTCCGACATCCGGTCCTTCTGTACCGCAGTCTCCAACCTGTGCTCTTTGTAACGGTCCTTCTAAACCCCAGTCTCCAACCTCTGCTTTCTGTATCAGTCTTTCTGAACTGCAGTCTCCAACCGCTGTTCTGTGTATCTATCCTTCTGCACCTCAGTCTCCAAAATCTGTTCCCTGCAACAGTCCATCTGCACCTCAGTCTCCAACTCTCTGTAACACTCCTTCTGCACTTCAGTCTCCAACCTATGCTCTCTGTAGCATCCTTCTAAAACCCAGTCTCCATACTCTACTCTCTGTAACAATCCTTCTGCACACCAGTCTCCAACCTCTTCTCTCTGTAACTATACTTCTTAACCCCAGTCTCCAATGTCTGCTTTCTGCAACAGTCCTTCTGCACCCCAGTCTCCAATATCTGCTCTCTGCAACAGTCATTCTGCACTTCAGTGGGAAAACTCTGCTGTATGCAACGAAATTTCTGCACCTCAGTCTCCCAACTCTGCTCTCTGTAAGATCCTTCAACAACACAGTCTTTAAACTATGCACTCGGTAATCGTCCTTCTGCACAACAGTCTCCAACCTCTGCTCTCTGCAACAGGACTTCTGCAACCCAGTTCCAACCACTGCTCTCTGTAACAGGCCTTCTGCACCCTAGTCTCCAAACATTTCTCTCGGCAAGGATTCTTCTTCACACCAGTCTCCAACCTCTGCTCTCTGAAACAGTAATCTTGCACCACAGACTCCAAAATCTGCTCTCTTTAAGATCCATCCGAACCCCAGTCTCCAACCTCTGCTCTCTGTACAGTCCTTCTGCACCCCAGTCTCAAAAATCTGCTCTCTGTAACAATTTTTCTGCACCTCATTCTCGAAACTCTACTCTCTGGAACAGTCTTTCTGAAGCTCACTCTCCAGCCTCTGCTCTCTGCAACAGTCCGTCTGCACCACAGTCTCCAACATCTGCTCTCTGCAACAGTCCTTCTACACCCCAGTCTCCAACTCTGCTTTCTTCAACGATCTTTCTGAACCCCAGTCTCCAATGTCTGCTCTCTGCAAGAGTCATTCTGGACCACAGTCTCCAAGCTCTGCTCTCTGTAACAATCCTTCTGCACCCCTGTCTGCAACCTCTGCTCTTTGTAAGATCCTTCTGCGACCCAGTTTCGAACTCTGCTCTCTGTAACAGTGCTTCTGCCAACCGGTCTCCAACCCCTGTTCTCTGCAACGATCCTTCTTCACTAAAGTCTCCAACCTCTGCTCTCTGCAAAAGTCCTTCTACACCCCAGTCTCCAATATATGCTCTCTGCAACAGTCCTTTTGCACCTCACTCTGAAAAGTCTGCTCACTGCAAGGACCCTTGTGCACAACAGTCTCCTACTTCTGCTCTCTGTAACAGTCCTTCTGCACCTCATTCTCCCAACTCTGCTCTTTGTAAAATCCTTCTACAACCCAGTCTTTAAACTCTGCACTCTGTAACAGTCTTTCTGCACAACAGTCTCCAATCTCTGCTCTCTGTAACATGACTACTGCCACCCAGTCTCCAAACTCTGCTCTCTGTAACATGACTTCTGCACCCCAGTCTCCAACCTCTTGTCTCTGCAACAATTCCTCTCCACCACAGTCTCCAGAATCTGCTCTCTGCAACAGTCCTTTTGCTCCCCAATCTCAAAACTCTGCTCTTTGTAAGATTCATCTGAACCCCAGGCTCCAAACTCTGCTCTCTGTAACAGTCCTCTGCACCCCAGTCTCCAAACACTGCTCTCTGTAACAGTCCTTCTGCACCTCAGTCTCCAACCTCTGCTCTGTGTAAGTCCTTCTGCACCCCAGTCTCTAAAATCTGCTCTCTGCCACAGTCCTTCTAGACCGCAGTCTCCAATATCTGCTCTCTGGAACAGTCCTTCTGCACCCCAGTCTCAAAACTGTGCTCTCTGCAACGATTATTCTGGACCCCATTTACCAACGTCTGCTCTATGCAACAGTCCTTCTGCAACACAGTCTTTAACCTCTTCTCTTTGTAAGATCCTTCTGCACTCTAGTTTCCAAACTCTGCTCTCTGTAACATTCCTTCTTAACCAGAGTCTCAAACATCTGTCTTCTGCAACAGTCCTTCTGCTCCCCAGTCTCCGAGATCTGCTCTCTGTAGCAGTCCTTCTGTACCGCAGTCTCCAACCTCTGCTCTTTGTAACGGTTTTTCTACACGCCAGTCTCCAAACTCTGCTTTCTGTATCAGTCTGTCTGAACCCCAGTCTCCAACCTCTGTTCTCTGTATCTATCCTTCTGCACCTCAGTCTCTAACCTGTGCTCTATGTAAGAGTCCTTCTGAACCCCAGTCTCCAACCACTGCTCTCGGTAACAGTCCTATACTGCAGTCTCCCACCTCTGCTCTCTGTAACGGTCCTTCTACAACCAAATTTCCAAACTCTGCTCTCTGTAAAAGTCCTTCTTAAACTCAGTCTCCAACCTCTGCTCTCTGTAACAATCCTTCTGCACCTCAGTCTCCAAACACTGCTCTCTGTAACACTCCACCTGCACCTCAGTCTCCAAACTCTGCTCTTTGTAAGATCCTTCTGGAACCCAGTCTCCAAATACTGCTCTCTATAACAGTTTTTCTGCACCCCAATCTCCAACTTCTGCTCTATCTAAGTGTCCTTCTGCACCACAGCCTTCAACCTTTGTTCTCTGCAAGAGACCTTCGGCACCCCAGTCTCCAACCTTTGTTCTCTGCAACAGTCCTTCTGCACCCCAGTCTCAAATCACTGCTCTCTGTAAAAGTCCTTCTGCACCCCAGTCTCCAAACTCTGCTCTCTATAACAATCCTTCTGCACCTCAGTCTCCAACCTCTGCTCTATGTAACAGGACTTCTACACCTCAGGTTCCAAACTTTGCTCTCTGCAACAGTCCTTCTGTACTCCAGTCTCCAACCTCTGCTCTCTACAACAGTCCTTCTGCACCACAGTCTCCAACCTCTGCTATCTGTAAGATCCTTCTGCACACCAGTTTCCAAGCTCTGCTCTCTGTAACATTTTTTCTCCACTCCAGTCTTTATTCTCTGCTTTCAGCAAGTGTCCTGCAGCACCCCAGTCTCCAACGTCTTTCCTCTGCAACAGTACTTCTACTCCCGAGTTTCCAACATTTGCTCTGTGTAACAGTCTTTCTGTACCGCAGTCTCCAAACTCTGCTCTCTGTAACGTGCCTTCTGCACCCAGTCTCCAAACTCTGCTTTCTATATTAGTCCTTCTGAACCCCAGTCTCAAACCTGTGTTCTTCGTATCTATCCTTCTGCACCTCAGTCTCTAACCTGTGCTCTCTGTAACATTCCTTCTGCACCCCAGTCTCGAACCTCGGCTCTCTGTAACAGTTTTTCTAAACCTCAATATTCAAACTCTGGTCTCTGTAACAATCCTTCTGCACCTCAATTTCCAACCTCTTCTTTCTGTAACAGTTCAACTGCACCTCCATCTCCAAATAATGCTCTCTGTACGATCCTTCTGCAACTCTGTATTTAACCTCTGCATTCTGTAACTGTCCTTCTGCACCCGAGTCTCCAAACTCTGCTCTCTGTAACACGAATTCTGCCCCTCAGTCTCCAATCTATAGTCTCTGCAACAGTCCTTCTGCACCTCAGTCTCCAACCTCTGCTCTCTGGAACAGTCATTATGCACCCCAGTCTTCAACATCTGTTTTCTGCAACAGTCCTTCTTCACCTCAGTCTCCAACCTCCAGTCTCTTAAACAGTCTCTCTGCTCCCCAGTCTCCAACATATTCTCTCTGTAACAGTCCTTCTCCACCCCAGTCTCCAAACTCTGCTCTCTGTAGAAGTCCTTATGTACTGCTGTCTCCAATCTTTGCTCTCTGTAACTGTCGTTGTGCACACCAGTCTCCAAACTGTGCTTTTTGTATCAGTCCTTCTGCACCCCAGTCTCCAACCTCTGCTCTCTTTTACAGCCCTTGTACACCTCAGTCTCAAACCTCTGCTCTCTGCAACAGTCCGTCTGCATCTCAGTCTCCAACCTCTCCTTTCTGTAACAGGCCTTCTTCACCCTATCCCCAACCTCTCCTCTCTGTAACGTTTTTTCTCCACCCTGTCTCCAAACTCTGCTCTCTGTAACAGTCCTTCTACACCCCAGTCTTCAAATTGTGCTCTCTGTAAGGGTCCTTCTCCACCCAAGTCTCCAAACTCTGCTTTCTATATCAGTCCTTCTGCACCACAGTCTCCGACCTCTTCTCTCTGCAACACTCCTTCTGCACCATAGTCTCCAACCTGTGTTCTCGGCAAAATTTTTTCTGCACCCCAGTCTTCAACCTGTGCTCTCTTTAACTGTCCTTCTGCACCCCAGTCTCCAACCTCTTCTCTCTGTATCGATCCTTCTGCAACACAGTCTTCACCTCTACTCTCTGCAACGATCCTTCTGTACCTCAGTCTCCAAACTCTGTGCTCTCTAACAGTCCTGCTGCACCTCAATCTCCAAACTCTGCTCTCGGTAAGATCCTTCTAAAACTTAGTCTCCAAACTCTGATTTCTGGATCAGTCTTTCTGCACCCCAGTCTCTAACCTCTGCCCTCCCCAATGATCTTTCTGCACCCCAGTCTCCATCCTCTGCTCTCTGTAACAATCCTTCGGCACCCCAGTCTTCAACCTGTTCTCTCTGCAATGATTCTTCTGCACCCCAGTCTCCACGTCTTCTCTCTGCAACACTCCTCCTGCACCCCAGTCTCCAAACTCTGCTCTCTGTAAGATCTTTCTGCACCTCAGTTTCCAAACTCTGCTTTCTGTAACATTCCTTCTCCACCCCAGTCTCCCACCTCTGCTCTTTTCAACGGTCCTTCTGCACCCCAGTCTCCAAACTCTGTTCTCTGTGACAGTCCATCTGAACCCAAGTCTCCAAACTCTGTTATCTGCAACAGTCGTTCTGCACCCCATTCTCCAACCTCTGTTATCTGCAACAGTCTTTCTGCACCCCATTCTCCAACCTCTGCTCTCTGCAACAGTTCTTCTGCACCACAGCGTCCACCATCTGCTCTCTGCCACAGTCCTTCTGTACACTAGTCTCCAATCTCTACTCTCTGTATCAGTCCTTATGTACTGCAGTCTCCATCCTCTGCTCTCTGTAACGGTTCTTATGCACCCCAGTTTCCAAAGTCTCCTTTCTGTATCAGTCCTTCCTCACCACAGTCTCATAACTCTAGTTTCTGAAACAGTCCTTCTTCACATCAGTCTCCAAACTCTGCTCTCTGCAACAGTCCTTCTTCATCCCAGTCCCCAACAACTGCTCTCTGCAACAGTTCTTTTACACCACAGTCTCCAACATCTGCTTTCTGCAACAGTCCTTCTACACCTCTGTCTCTAAACTCTACTGTCTGTAACTGTCCTTCTGCAACTCAGTCTCCAACATCTACTCTCTGTAAGAGTCCTTCTGCACTCCAGCCTCCAACATCTCCTCACTTCAACCGTCCTTCTGCAACACAGTCTTTAACGTCTGCACTCTCAACAGTTCTTCTGCACCTCTGTTTAAACCTCCGCTCTCTGCAAGTATCCTTCTGAACCCCAGTCTCCAACCTCTGCTCTCTTTAACAGTCCTACTGCACCTCAGTCTCCAAACTCTGCTCTATATAAGATCCTTCTGCAACCCAGTATCCAAACTCTGCTCTCTGAAAAAGTCCACCTGCTCCCCAGTCTCCAAACTTAGCTCTATGTAAAAGACCTTCAGCACCCCAGTATCCAACCTATTCTCTCTGCAATGATCCTTCTACACCCCAGTCTCCAACATCTGAACTCTGTAACAGTTTTTCTGCACCCTAGTCTCCAACCTCTTCTATCTTGAAGATCCTTCTGCACCCAGTTTCCAACCTCTGCTCTCTGAAACAGTCCTTCTGTACCCCAGTCTTCAAACTCTGCTCTCTGTAACAATGCTTCTGCTCATCAGTCTCCAACCTCTGCTCTCTGCAACGGTCTTTCTACACCTCAGTCTTCAACCTCTGTTGTCTGCAAAAGTTTTTCTACACCCCAGTGTGCAACCACTGCTCTCTGTAAAAGTCCTTCTGTACCACAGTCTCCAACTTCTGCTCTCTGTAAGGGTCCTTCTGCACCGCAGTCTCCAAACTCTGCTTTCTATATCAGTCCTTCTGCACCCCAGTCTCCAAACTCTGCTCTCTGTAACAGTCCTTCTGAACCTCATCTCCAACCTCTTCTCTCTGCAACAGTTTTTCTGCACCTCAGCTTCAACCTCTTCTCTCTACAACAGTCCATTTGCACCCAAGTCTCAAATCTCTGCTTTCTATAATAGTCCTTCTGCACACCAGTCTCCAATCTCTGCTCTCTGTAAGATCTATCTGCACCCCAGTCGCCAACCTCTGCTCTCAGTAACAGTTCTTCAGCACCTCAGTCTCCAACCTCTTCTCTCTGTAACAATCCTTCTTCACGTCAGTCTCCAACCGCTGCTCTCAGCAACGGTCCTTCTGCACCTAAGTCTCCAAACTCCGTTCTCTGCAACATTTTTTCCGCACCCCAGTCTCAAACCTCTGCATTCTGCAACATTCCTTCTGCACCCCGGTCTCCAAACACTGCACTCTGCAACAGTCTTTCTGCACCCCAGTCTCCAACCTCTGCTCTCTGTAACAGTCCTTCTGCACATCAGTCTCCAACCTCTGTTCTCTGTAAGAGGCCTTCCGCACCCCACGCTACAACCTCTCCTCTCTGTAACAGGCCTTCTGCATTCATGTCTCTAAACTCTGCTCTCTTTAACAGTCCTTCTGCACCGAGTCTCAAACCTCTGCTCTCAGTATCAGTCCTGTACCCCAGTCTCCAAACACTGCTCTCTGTAACAGTTTTTCTGCACATCAGTCTTCAACAACTGCTCCCTTTAAGAGTCCTTCTGCACCACAGTCTCCAACCTCTGCTCTCTAGAACAGTCCTTGTATACACCAGTCTCCATAATCTACTCTCTGCAATGATCCTTTTGCACCCAAGTCTCCAACGTCTGCTCTCTGCAAAATTCTTTCTGCACTCCAGTCTCCAAACTTTCCTCTCTTTAAGATCCTTCTGCACCCCAGTTTCCAAACGCTGCTCTCTGTAACATTCCTTCTGCACCCCAGTCTCCAACCTGTTCTCAACAAAAGTTCTTTTGTACCGTAGTCTTCAACCTCTGTTCTCTGTAAGAGTCCTTCTGAACCCCAGTCTCCAACCTCTGCTTTCTGTATCAGTCTTTCTGCAACACAGTCTCCAAACTCTTCTCTCTGTAAAAGTCCTTCTGCACCTCACTCTGCAACCTCTGCTCTCTGCAGCACTCCTTCTGCAACCCAGTCTTCAACCTCTTCTCTCTGCAACAGTCCTTCCTCACCCCAGTCTCTAAAATATGCTCTCTGTAACAGTCCTTTTCCACCGCAGTCTCCAACCTCTGCTCCCTTTAACAGTACTTCTGTATGGCATTCTCCAACCTCTGCTCTCTGTAATGGTAATTCTGCACCTCAGTCTCCAAACGCTCCTTTCTGTATCAGTCTTTCTGCACCACAGTCTCGAAACAGTGCTCTCTGTAACAGTCCTTCTGAACCTCAGATACCAAACTCTTTTCTCTGCAAAAGTACTTCTGCAACCCAATCTCCAACCTCTGCTTTCTGCAATGGTCCTTCTGCACCCCAGTCTCCAACCTCTGTTTTCTACAACACTTATACTGCACCCCAGTCTCCAACCTCTGCTTTCTGTAACAGTCCTTCTGTACCGAAGTCTCCAACCTCTGTTCTCTGGAACAGTCATTATGCACCCCAGTCTTCAACATCTGTTTTCTGCAACAGTCCTTCTTCACCTCAGTCTCCAACCTCCAGTCTCTTAAACAGTCTCTCTGCTCCCCAGTCTCCAACATATTCTCTCTGTAACAGTCCTTCTCCACCCCAGTCTCCAAACTCTGCTCTCTGTAGAAGTCCTTATGTACTGCTGTCTCCAATCTTTGCTCTCTGTAACTGTCGTTGTGCACACCAGTCTCCAAACTGTGCTTTTTGTATCAGTCCTTCTGCACCCCAGTCTCCAACCTCTGCTCTCTTTTACAGCCCTTGTACACCTCAGTCTCAAACCTCTGCTCTCTGCAACAGTCCGTCTGCATCTCAGTCTCCAACCTCTCCTTTCTGTAACAGGCCTTCTTCACCCTATCCCCAACCTCTCCTCTCTGTAACGTTTTTTCTCCACCCTGTCTCCAAACTCTGCTCTCTGTAACAGTCCTTCTACACCCCAGTCTTCAAATTGTGCTCTCTGTAAGGGTCCTTCTCCACCCAAGTCTCCAAACTCTGCTTTCTATATCAGTCCTTCTGCACCACAGTCTCCGACCTCTTCTCTCTGCAACACTCCTTCTGCACCATAGTCTCCAACCTGTGTTCTCGGCAAAATTTTTTCTGCACCCCAGTCTTCAACCTGTGCTCTCTTTAACTGTCCTTCTGCACCCCAGTCTCCAACCTCTTCTCTCTGTATCGATCCTTCTGCAACACAGTCTTCACCTCTACTCTCTGCAACGATCCTTCTGTACCTCAGTCTCCAAACTCTGTGCTCTCTAACAGTCCTGCTGCACCTCAATCTCCAAACTCTGCTCTCGGTAAGATCCTTCTAAAACTTAGTCTCCAAACTCTGATTTCTGGATCAGTCTTTCTGCACCCCAGTCTCTAACCTCTGCCCTCCCCAATGATCTTTCTGCACCCCAGTCTCCATCCTCTGCTCTCTGTAACAATCCTTCGGCACCCCAGTCTTCAACCTGTTCTCTCTGCAATGATTCTTCTGCACCCCAGTCTCCACGTCTTCTCTCTGCAACACTCCTCCTGCACCCCAGTCTCCAAACTCTGCTCTCTGTAAGATCTTTCTGCACCTCAGTTTCCAAACTCTGCTTTCTGTAACATTCCTTCTCCACCCCAGTCTCCCACCTCTGCTCTTTTCAACGGTCCTTCTGCACCCCAGTCTCCAAACTCTGTTCTCTGTGACAGTCCATCTGAACCCAAGTCTCCAAACTCTGTTATCTGCAACAGTCGTTCTGCACCCCATTCTCCAACCTCTGTTATCTGCAACAGTCTTTCTGCACCCCATTCTCCAACCTCTGCTCTCTGCAACAGTTCTTCTGCACCACAGCGTCCACCATCTGCTCTCTGCCACAGTCCTTCTGTACACTAGTCTCCAATCTCTACTCTCTGTATCAGTCCTTATGTACTGCAGTCTCCATCCTCTGCTCTCTGTAACGGTTCTTATGCACCCCAGTTTCCAAAGTCTCCTTTCTGTATCAGTCCTTCCTCACCACAGTCTCATAACTCTAGTTTCTGAAACAGTCCTTCTTCACATCAGTCTCCAAACTCTGCTCTCTGCAACAGTCCTTCTTCATCCCAGTCCCCAACAACTGCTCTCTGCAACAGTTCTTTTACACCACAGTCTCCAACATCTGCTTTCTGCAACAGTCCTTCTACACCTCTGTCTCTAAACTCTACTGTCTGTAACTGTCCTTCTGCAACTCAGTCTCCAACATCTACTCTCTGTAAGAGTCCTTCTGCACTCCAGCCTCCAACATCTCCTCACTTCAACCGTCCTTCTGCAACACAGTCTTTAACGTCTGCACTCTCAACAGTTCTTCTGCACCTCTGTTTAAACCTCCGCTCTCTGCAAGTATCCTTCTGAACCCCAGTCTCCAACCTCTGCTCTCTTTAACAGTCCTACTGCACCTCAGTCTCCAAACTCTGCTCTATATAAGATCCTTCTGCAACCCAGTATCCAAACTCTGCTCTCTGAAAAAGTCCACCTGCTCCCCAGTCTCCAAACTTAGCTCTATGTAAAAGACCTTCAGCACCCCAGTATCCAACCTATTCTCTCTGCAATGATCCTTCTACACCCCAGTCTCCAACATCTGAACTCTGTAACAGTTTTTCTGCACCCTAGTCTCCAACCTCTTCTATCTTGAAGATCCTTCTGCACCCAGTTTCCAACCTCTGCTCTCTGAAACAGTCCTTCTGTACCCCAGTCTTCAAACTCTGCTCTCTGTAACAATGCTTCTGCTCATCAGTCTCCAACCTCTGCTCTCTGCAACGGTCTTTCTACACCTCAGTCTTCAACCTCTGTTGTCTGCAAAAGTTTTTCTACACCCCAGTGTGCAACCACTGCTCTCTGTAAAAGTCCTTCTGTACCACAGTCTCCAACTTCTGCTCTCTGTAAGGGTCCTTCTGCACCGCAGTCTCCAAACTCTGCTTTCTATATCAGTCCTTCTGCACCCCAGTCTCCAAACTCTGCTCTCTGTAACAGTCCTTCTGAACCTCATCTCCAACCTCTTCTCTCTGCAACAGTTTTTCTGCACCTCAGCTTCAACCTCTTCTCTCTACAACAGTCCATTTGCACCCAAGTCTCAAATCTCTGCTTTCTATAATAGTCCTTCTGCACACCAGTCTCCAATCTCTGCTCTCTGTAAGATCTATCTGCACCCCAGTCGCCAACCTCTGCTCTCAGTAACAGTTCTTCAGCACCTCAGTCTCCAACCTCTTCTCTCTGTAACAATCCTTCTTCACGTCAGTCTCCAACCGCTGCTCTCAGCAACGGTCCTTCTGCACCTAAGTCTCCAAACTCCGTTCTCTGCAACATTTTTTCCGCACCCCAGTCTCAAACCTCTGCATTCTGCAACATTCCTTCTGCACCCCGGTCTCCAAACACTGCACTCTGCAACAGTCTTTCTGCACCCCAGTCTCCAACCTCTGCTCTCTGTAACAGTCCTTCTGCACATCAGTCTCCAACCTCTGTTCTCTGTAAGAGGCCTTCCGCACCCCACGCTACAACCTCTCCTCTCTGTAACAGGCCTTCTGCATTCATGTCTCTAAACTCTGCTCTCTTTAACAGTCCTTCTGCACCGAGTCTCAAACCTCTGCTCTCAGTATCAGTCCTGTACCCCAGTCTCCAAACACTGCTCTCTGTAACAGTTTTTCTGCACATCAGTCTTCAACAACTGCTCCCTTTAAGAGTCCTTCTGCACCACAGTCTCCAACCTCTGCTCTCTAGAACAGTCCTTGTATACACCAGTCTCCATAATCTACTCTCTGCAATGATCCTTTTGCACCCAAGTCTCCAACGTCTGCTCTCTGCAAAATTCTTTCTGCACTCCAGTCTCCAAACTTTCCTCTCTTTAAGATCCTTCTGCACCCCAGTTTCCAAACGCTGCTCTCTGTAACATTCCTTCTGCACCCCAGTCTCCAACCTGTTCTCAACAAAAGTTCTTTTGTACCGTAGTCTTCAACCTCTGTTCTCTGTAAGAGTCCTTCTGAACCCCAGTCTCCAACCTCTGCTTTCTGTATCAGTCTTTCTGCAACACAGTCTCCAAACTCTTCTCTCTGTAAAAGTCCTTCTGCACCTCACTCTGCAACCTCTGCTCTCTGCAGCACTCCTTCTGCAACCCAGTCTTCAACCTCTTCTCTCTGCAACAGTCCTTCCTCACCCCAGTCTCTAAAATATGCTCTCTGTAACAGTCCTTTTCCACCGCAGTCTCCAACCTCTGCTCCCTTTAACAGTACTTCTGTATGGCATTCTCCAACCTCTGCTCTCTGTAATGGTAATTCTGCACCTCAGTCTCCAAACGCTCCTTTCTGTATCAGTCTTTCTGCACCACAGTCTCGAAACAGTGCTCTCTGTAACAGTCCTTCTGAACCTCAGATACCAAACTCTTTTCTCTGCAAAAGTACTTCTGCAACCCAATCTCCAACCTCTGCTTTCTGCAATGGTCCTTCTGCACCCCAGTCTCCAACCTCTGTTTTCTACAACACTTATACTGCACCCCAGTCTCCAACCTCTGCTTTCTGTAACAGTCCTTCTGTACCGAAGTCTCCAACCTCTGTTCTCTGTAAGGGTCCTTCTGAAGCCCAGTCTCCAAACTCTGCTTTCTGTATCAGTCCTTCTTCCCCACTTTCTTCAAACTCTGCTCTCTGTAACAGTCCTTCTATGCCTCAGTCTGCAACCTCTGCTCTCTGCAATAGTCCTTCTTCACCCCAGTCTGCAATCTCTGCTCTCTGCAACAGTCCTTCTGCACCCTAGTCTCCAACATTTGCTCTCTGCAACAGTTCTTCTCCACCTCAGTCTCCAATCTCTGCTCTCTGCAACAGTCCTTCTACACCCAGGTCACCAACGTCTGCTTTCTGTATCAGTCCTTGTTCACTCCAGTCTTCAACGTCTGCTCTCTGTAACAGTACTTCTGCACCTCAGTCTCTAACCTCTACTCTCTGCAGCAGTTCTTCTCCACCCCAGTTTCCAACCTCTGCTCTCGGCAACAGTCTTTCTGGACACCATTCTCCAACTGCTACTCTCTGCAACAGTCCTTGTACACCCCAGTCTTTCACATCTGCTCTCTGTAACAGTCCTTCTGCACCTCAGTCTGAAAACTCTGCTCTCTGCAACGTTCCTTCTGCAACTCAGTCTCCAAATTCTGCTCTCTGCAACAGTCCTTCTGCACCCCAGTCTCTAACCTCTGGTCTAAGCAAAAGTCTTTGTACACCCCAGGCTCCAAACTCTGCTCTCTGTAACAGTCCTTCTATACTGCAGTCGCCAACCTCTGCTGTCTGTAATGGTCCTTCTGCACCCGAGACTCCAAACTCTACTTTCGATATCAGTTATTCTGCACCCAAGTCTCCAACCTCTGCTCTCTGTAACAGTTGTTCTTCACCTCAGTCTCCAACCTCTGCTCTCTGCAACAGTCCTTCTGCACCACAGTCTCCAACTTCTTTTCTCTGCAACAGTCCTTCTACACCCCAGTCTCCAAACTCTGCTCTCTGCAACGATCCTTCTGCACCCCAGTCTTCAACCTCTGCTCTCGGCTACAGTCCTTCTTCACCCCAGTCTCCAAACAGTGCTCTCTGCAACTGTCCTTCTGCACCTCAGTCTCCAACCTCTGCTCTCTGTAGCGATCCTTCTGCACCTCAGTCTTCAAACTCTGCTCTCTGCATCGATCCTTCTTCACCACAGTCTCCAAACTCTGCTCTCTGCAACACTCCTTCTGCACCCAAGTCTCCAAGCTCTGCTCTCTGTAACTGTCCTTCTGCACATCAGTGTCCAAACTCTGCTCTCTTTAAAAATTCATCATCACGTACGTCTCCAAACTCTTTTCTCTGTAAGAGACCTTCTACACCCCAGTCTCCAAATTCTGCTCTCTGTAACAGTTCTTCTGAACCCCAATATCCAAACTCTGCACTCTGTAAAACTCCTTCTGCACCCCAGTCTCCATACTCTGCTCTCTGTAAGAATCTTTTTGCACCCCAGTCTCCAACCTCTCCTCTCTGTAAAAGTCCTACTCCACCTCAGTCTCGAAGTTCTGCAATCTGAAACGGTCCTAATGCATTTCAGTCTCCAACCTCTGCTCTCTGTAACAGTTCTTCTGCACCCCAGTTTCAAACATCCGTTCTCTGCAACAATCCTTCTTCTCCGCAGGTTTTAACCTCTGCTCTCTGCAACGGTTTTTCTGCAACCCAGTTTCCAACCTCTGCTCTTTGTAACAGTCCTACTGCATCTCAGTCTCCAAACTCTGCTCTCTGCAACAGTCCTTCTGCACCCCAGTCTCCAACCTCTGCTCCAGGTAACAGTTCTACTGCAACCCAATCTCCAAACTCTGCTCTCTGTAACACTCTTTCTTCTCCCCAGTCTCCACACTCTGATCTCTGTAACAATCCTTCTGGACCTCAGTCCCTAACCTCTGCTCTCTACAACAGTCCTTCTGCTCCTAAGTCTCCAACCTCTATGCTCTACAAATGTCCTTCTCCACCTTCATCTCCAAACTCTGTTCTCTGTAAGATCTTTCTGAAACCCATTCGTCAAACTCTGCTCCCTGTAACAGGCCTTCTGCACCCCAGTCCCCAACCTGTGCTCCCGGCAACAATTCTTCTGCACCCTAGTCTCCAAACTCTGCTCTCTGTAACAGTCCTTCTACACCCCATGATCCAATATCTGCTCTCTACTACAGTCTTTATGCACATCAGTCTGAAAACTCTGCACTCTGAAACAATCCTTCTGGACCCCAGTTTCCAATCTTTGCTCTCTGAAACAGTAATTCTGAAACTCAGTCTCCAAAATGATCTCTGTAAGATCCTTCTGCAACCCTGTCTTGAAACTGTGCTATCTGTAACAGTGCTTCTGCACCCCAGTCTCCAAACTCTGCTCTCTGTAACAAGCCATCTGCACCCAGTCTCCATCCTTTTCTCTCTGCAATGATGCTTCTTCACCTCAGTCTCCAACCTCTGCTCTATGCAAAGTTTCTTCTGCACCCCAGTCTCCAAACACTGTTCTCTGCATCAGTCCTTCTGCACCCAAGTCTCCAACCTCTGCTCTCTGTAACAGTCCTTCTGTACCGCAGTCTCCAACATCTGCTCTCTGTAACGGTCCTTCTGCACCCCAGTCTCCACACTCTGCTTTCTTTATCAGTTCTTCTGCACCCAGTCTCAAACCTCTGCTCTCTGTAACAGTCCTTCTGCACCTCAGTTACCAACCTCTGCTCTCTGCAAAAGTCCTTCTGCACCCCAGTCTCAAACCTCTGCACTCTGCAAAAGTCCTTCTACACCCCAGTCTCAAACCTCTACTATCTGTAACGAACATTCTGCACCCCAGTTTCCAACGTCTGCTCTATGCAACAGTTATTCTGCACCCCAGTCTCCATCCTCTGCTCTCTGTAAGAATCCTTCTGCACCCCAGTCTCCAACATCTCCTCTCTGTAAAAGTCCTTCTTTACCGCAGTCTCCAAAATCTGCTCTCTGCACCAGTCCTTCTGCACCCCAGTCTCCAACCTCTGCTCTCTGCAACATTAGTTCTTAACCCAGTCTCCAACCTGTGCTCTCTGTAACTGTCCTTCTGCAACCCAGTCTTCAACCTCTGCTCTCTGTAGCAATCCTTTTGCACCTCAGTCTCCAACCTCAGCTCTCTGCAATGATTCTTCTATACACCAGTATCCAAGCTCTGCTCTCTGTAACAGTCCGTCTAAACATCAGTGTCAAAACTCTGCTCTCTGTAACAATCTTTCTGCATCTCAGTCTCCAACCTCTGCTCTCTTTAAAAGTTTTTCTGGACACCAATCTACAAACTCTGCTCTCTGTAACACTCCTTCTGCACACCAGTCTCCATCCTCTTCTCTCTGTAACACTCTTTCTGCAACCCAGTCTCCATCCTCTGCTTTCTGTAAGAATCCTTCTGAACCCCAGTCTCCAACTACTCCTCTCAATAACAGTCCTTCTGTACCTCAGTCTCCAATATCTGCTCTCTGAAATGATCCTTCAGCACCTCAGTCTCCAACCGCTGATCTCTGTAACAGGCCTTCTGAACCTTATTCTCCAACATATGGTCTCTGCATCAGTTCTTTTGCACACCACTATCCTACCTCTGCTCTCTGTAACAATTCTTCTGCACCTGAGTCTCCAACCTCTGCTCTCTGAAACGGTTTGTCTGCACCCCAGTCTCCAAACTCTGTTCTCTGCAAAAGTCCTTCTGCAGCCCAGTATCAAACCTCTGCTCTCTGTAACAGTCCTTCTGTAACACAGACTCAAAACTCTGCTCTTTGTAATGGTCCTTCTGCACCCCAGTCTCCAACGTCAGCTTTCTGTATCAGTTCTTCTGCACCCCAGTCTCGACCCTCTGCTCTCAGAAACACTCCTTCTGCACCCCAGTCTCCAACCTCTGCTCTCTGCAACATTTCTTCTGCACCCCAGTCTCCATCTGTGCTCTCAGTAACTGTCCTTCTGCACCCCAGTCTCCAACTTCTGCTCTCTGTAACGATCATTCTTCACCGCAGTCTTAAACCTCTGCTCTCTGCAATGATCATTCTGTTCCTCAGTCTCCAACCTCTGCTCTCTGCATAATCCTTCTGCACCCTAGTCTCAAACCTCTGCTCTCTGTAAGAGTCCTTCTGCACTTTAGTCTCCAACCTCTGCTCTCTGTAACAATCCTTCTGCACCTCAGTCTCGAACCTCTGCTATCAGTAACAATCCTTCTGCACACCAGTCTCCAACCTCTGCTCTCTGTAACAGGTCTTCTGCACCCCAGTCTCCAAACTCTGCTCTCTGTAACAGGCCCAATGCACCCCAGTCTCCAACCTGTTCTCTTTGCAATGAACCATCTGCACCTCAGTCTCCAACCACTGCTCCCTGCAACAGTCCATTTGCACCCCAGTCTTTAAACTCTGATCTCTGCAACAGTCCTTCTGCACCCCAGTCTCCAACCTCTGCTCTATGTAAGATTCTTCTTCACGCCGGTCTCCAAATGTTGCTCTCTAAAACAGTCTTTCTGCACCTCAGTCTCCACCTCTGCTCTCTGCAACAGTCCTTCTGCACCCCAGTATCCAAACTCTGTTCTCTGCAACAGTCCTTCTGCAGTCCATGCTCTAAGCTTTGCTCTCTATAACAGTTCTTCTGCACAACAGTCTCCAAACTGTGATGTCTGTAACGGTCATTCTGCACCCCAGTCTCCAAACTACTTTTAATATCATTTATTCTGCACCCAAGTCTCCAACTTCTGCTCTCTGTAACAGTCCTTCTGCACCTCAGTCTCAAACCTCTGCTCTCTGCAACAGTTCTTCTGCACCCCAGTTTCCAACATCTTCTCTCTGCAACAGTCCTTCTAAACCCCAGTCTCCAACCTCTTCTCTCTGCAAGGATCCATCTGCATCCCAGTCTCCAACATCTGCTCTCTGCAACAGTCCTTCTGCAAAGCAGTCTCCAACCTCTGCTCTCTGCTACAGTCCTTCTGCACCGCAGTCTCCAAACTCTGCTCTCTCCAACATTTCTTCTGCACACCAGTCTCCCACCTTTGCTCTCTGTATCTGTCCTGCTTCACCCCAGTCTCCAATCTCTGCTCTCTGTAGCGATCCTTCTGCACCTCAGTCTTCAACCTCCGATCTCTGCAAAGATCCTATTTCACCACAGTCTCCAACCTCTGCTCTCTGCAACAGTGCTTCTGCACCCCAGTCTCCAAGCTCTGCTCTCTTTTACAGTTCTTCTGCACCCCAGTCTCCAAATTCTGCTCTCTGTAAAAGGCCTTCTACACCCCAGACTTCAAACTCTGCTCTCTGTAACAGGCCTTCTGCACCCCACTCTCCAACCTGTGCTCTCTCTAACAATTCTTCTGCACCCCAGTCTTCGAACTGTGCTCTCTGTAACAGTCCGCTGCACCCCAGAATCCAATATATGCTCTCTGCTACATTCCTTCTGCACCTCAGTCTGAAAGCTCTGCTCTCTGCAACAATCCACCTGCACCCCAGTTTCAAACCTTTGCTCTCTGTAACAGACCTTCTGAACCTCAGTCTCCAAAATGCTCTCTGTAAGATCCTTCTGAAACCCAGTCTCGAAACATTGCTATCTGTAACAGTTCTGCTGGACACAAATCTCCAAACTGCTCTCTGAAAGAATTCTTCTGCACCCCAGTCTCCAAACTAACTTCTCTGTAACAGTCCTTCTGCACCTCAATCTCCAACCTCTGCTCACTGTAATGATGCCTCAGCACCCCAGTCTCCAAATTATGCTCTCTATAACAATCCTTCTGCACCCGTCTCCAACATCTGCTCTCTGAAACGGTCCTTCTGCACCCCAGTCTCCAAACTCTGTTCTCTACAGTCCTTCTGCACCTCAGACTCAAAACTCTGCTCTCTGTATCAGTCCTTCTAAGCCTCAGTCTGAAACCTCTGATCTCTGCAAGGATCCTTCTGCACCCCAGTCTCCAAACTGTGCTATCTGTAACAATCCTTCTGCACAGAAGTCTCCAAACTCTTCTCCCTTACAGGTCTTCTCCACCCCAGTCTCCAAACTCTGCTCTCTGTAACAGTCCTTCTGCACCCCAGTCTCCAATCTCTGCTTACTGTATCAGTCCATCTGCACCACAATTTCCAACCTCTGCTCTCTGTAATAGTCTTTCTGCATCTCAGTCTACAAACTCTGCTCTCTGTAACAGTCCTTCTGCACCCCAGTCTGCAACATCTGCTCTCTGCAACAGTTCTTCTGCACCAAATTTCCAACCTCTTCCTCTGTAACCCAGTCTCCAAACTCTGCTCTCTGCAACAGTCCTTCGGCACCCCAATCTCAAAACTCTGCTGTCTGCAACGATCTTTCTGTACACCAGTTTCCAACGTCTGCTCTCTGCAACAGTCTTTATGCACCCCAGTCTCCAACCTCTGCTCTCTGCAACGATCCCTCTGCACCCCAGTCTAAAAATTCTGCTCTCTACAACAATCCTTTGGCACCCCAGTTTCCAACCTCTGCTCTCTGCAAAAGTCCTTCTGCACCCCAGTCTCCAACATCTGCTCCCTGCAACAGTCTTTCTGCACCTCAGTCTGACAACTCTGCTCTCTGCAACGATCATTTTGCACCCCAGTCTCCAACCTCTGTTCTCTAAAACAGTTATTCTGCACCCCAGTATCCAACCTCTACTCTCTTTAACAGTCCTTCTGTACCTCAGTCTCCAACATTTGTTCTTTGTAAGGGTACTTATGCAGCCCAGTATTCAACCTCTACTTTCTGTATCCGTCGTTTTCCACCACAGTCTCCAAACTCTGCCCGGTGTAATAGTCCTTCTGCAACTCAGTCTGCAAACTCTGCTCTCTGTAACAGTCCTTCTGCACCCCAGTCTGCAACATCTGCTCTCTGCAACAGTTCTTCTGCACCAAATTTCCAACCTCTGCCTCTGTAACCCAGTCTCCAAACTCTGCTCTCTGCAACAGTCCTTCGGCACCCCAATCTCAAAACTCTGCTGTTTGCAACGATCTTTCTGTACACCAGTTTCCAACGTCTGCTCTCTGCAACAGTCTTTATGCACCCCAGTCTCCAACCTCTGCTCTCTGCAACGATCCCTCTGCACCCCAGTCTAAAAATTCTTCTCTCTACAACAATCCTTTGGCACCCCAGTTTCCAACCTCTGCTCTCTGCAAAAGTCCTTCTGCACCCCAGTCTCCAACATCTGCTCCCTGCAACAGTCTTTCTGCACCTCAGTCTGACAACTCTGCTCTCTGCAACGATCATTTTGCACCCCAGTCTCCAACCTCTGTTCTCTAAAACAGTTATTCTGCACCCCAGTATCCAACCTCTACTCTCTGTAACAGTCCTTCTGTACCGCAGTCTCCAACCTTTGTTCTTTGTAAGGGTACTTATGCACCCCAGTATTCAACCTCTACTTTCTGTATCCGTCGTTTTCCAACACAGTCTCCAAACTCTGCCCGGTTTAACAGTCCTTCTGCAACTCAGTCTGCAAACTCTGCTCTCTGCAACAGTACTTTACACTCCAGTATTTATCCTCTGCTCTCTCCAACAGTCTTTTTGCAACACAGACTCCAAAATCTGCTCTCTAAAACAGTTCTTCTGCAACCCAGTGTCCAACCTCTGCTCTCTGTAAAAGTCCTTCTGTACTGCAGTCTCCAAAATCTGCTCTCTGTAAGATCCTTCTGCAACCAAGACTGTAAACTCTGCCCTCTGTAACAGACCTTCTGCACCCCTTCTCCAAACTCTGTTCTCTGTAACAGTCCTCGTGTAGTGCAGTCTCCAAAATCTGCTCTCTTTAACGGTCCTTGTGCACCCCAGTCTCCAACTTCTGCTTTCTGTATCAGTACTTCTACACCCCAGTCTCCAACCTCTGCTCTCAGTAACAGTCCTTCTTCACCTCAGTCTCCAAACTCTGCTCTCTGCCACAGTCCTCCTGCACCAAAGTCTCAAACCTCTACTCCCTGCAACACTCCTTCTGCACCTCAGTCTCTAAACTCTGCTCTCTGTAACAGTCCTTTTGTACCACAGTCTCAAAACTCTGCTCTCTGTAATGGTAATTCTGAACCCCAGTCTCCAACGTCAGCTTTCTTTATCAGTTCTTCTGCACCCCAGTCTCCAACCTCTGCTCTCAGTAACAGTCCTTCTGCACCCCAGTCTCCATCTTCTGCTCTCTGCAACATTACTTCTGCACCCCAGTCTCCATCTGTGCTTTCTGTAACTGTCCTTTTGCACCCAAGTCTCCACCCACTGATCTCCGTAACAATCCTTCTGGACCTCAGTCTCCAACCTCTGCTCTCTGTAACAGTCCTTCTGTACCGCAGTCTCAAAACTCTGCTCTCTGTAATAGTCTTTCTGAACCCCAGACTCCAATGTCAGCTTTCTCTATCAGTTCTTCTGCACCCCAGTCTTCAAACTCTGCTTTCTGTAACAGTCCTTCTGCCATTCAGTCTCCAAACTCTGCTCTCTGCAACATTCCTTCTGCACCTCAGTCAGAAAACTATGTTCTTTGCAATGATCCTTCTGCAACCCTGTCTCCAAACCCTGCTTTCTGTAACAGTCCTTCTGCACCCCAGTCTCCAACCTCCGCTCTTTGTAACAGGCCTTTTCACTTTATTCTCCAAACTCTGCTTTCTGTAACAGTGCTTCTGCACCTCAATATACAGACTCTGCTCTCTGCAACAGTTCTTCTGCACCCCAGTCTCCAACATCTGCTCTCTGCAACAGTCCTTCTGCACCCCAGTCTCCAACATCTGCTCTCTGCAACAGTCCTTCTGCACCAAATCTCCAAAATCTGCCTCTCTAACATTCCTACTGTAACCCAGTCTCCAAACTCTGCTTCCTGCAACAGTCCTTCTGCACCCCGATCTCCAACCTGTGCTCTCCGCAACAGTCCTTCTATACCCCAGTGTCCAGCCTCTGCTCTCTGAAACAGTCCCTCTTCAACCAGGTTTCCAACCTCTGTTCTCTGTAACAATCCTTCTGCACCTCAGTCTTCAACCTCTGCTCTCTGCAACGGTCCTTCTGCACGTCAGTCTCCAAAAACTACTCTCTGTAAATGTACTTCTGAATCCCTTCTCCAAACTCTGCTCTTTGCAATAGGCCTTGTACACCCCACTCTCCAACCTCTGTTCTCAATAACAATCCTTCTGCACTCTAGTCTCAAAATTTTGCTCTCTACAATGATCCTTCTGCACCCCAGTCCCCAAACTCTTCTCTTTGCAACAGTCCTTCTGCACTGCAGTCTCCAACATGTGCTCTCTGCAAAAGCCATTCTGCACCTCAGTCTGAAAACTCTGTTCTCTACAATGATCCTTCTGCACCCCAGTCTCCAAACAATGCTCTCTGTAACAGTCCTGCTGCACATCGGTCTACAACTCTGCTCTCTGTAAGATCCTTGTGCAACCTTGTCTGAAAACTCAGCTCTCTATAGGAGTTCTACTGCATGCCAGTCTCCAACCTCTGCTCTCTGCAACGATCCTTCTGCACCTCAGTCTCAAAACTCTACTCTCTGTAACAGTCCTTCTGCACCCCAGTCTCAAACCTCTGCTGGTTGCAACGATCTTTCTGTACACCAATTTCCAACGTCTGCTCTCTGCAACAGTCCTTCTGCACCCCAGTCTCCAACCTCTGCTCTCTGCAACGATCCCTGGGCACCCCAGTATCCAATATGTGCTCTATGCAACAGTCCTTCTGCACCCCTGTCTCCAACCTCTGCTCTCTGCAACAGTTCTTCTGCACCTCAGTCTGAAAACGCTGTTCTCTGCAATGATCCTTTTGCACACCAGTCTCCAAACTCTGCTCTCTGTAATACTCCTGTTGCACCTCAGTCTCGAAACTCTGCTCTCTTTAAGATCCTTCTGAAACCCTGTCTCCAAACTCTGCTCTATGTAACAGTCCTTCTGCACCCCAGTCTCCAACCTCTGCTCTTTGCAAGAGTCCTTCTGAAACCCAGTCTCCAAACTCTGCTTTCTGCAACAGTCCTTCTGCACCCCATTCTCCAACTTCTGTTTGCTTTAACAATCCCTCTGCACCCCAGTCTAAAAACTCTGCTCTCTAAAACAATACTTTTGCACCCCAGTTTCCAACCTCTCCTCTCTGCAAAAGTCCTTCTGCACCCCAGTCTCAAACATCTGCTCCCTGCAACAGTCTTTCTGCACCTCTGTCTGACAACTCTGCTCTCTGCAAAGATCATTTTGGACCCCAGTCTTCAAACTCTGCTTTATGTAACAGTCTTTTGGCACCTCAGTCTCCAACCTCTTCTTTCTGTAAGATCCTTCTTCACCCCAGTTTCCAAACTCTGCTCTCTGTAATATTCCTTCTGCTCCCCAGTCTCCAACCTCTGCTCTCTGAAACAGTCCTTCTGCTCCGCAGTATCAAACCTCTGCTCTCTGTAACAGTCCTTCTGTCCCGCAGTCTCCAACCTCTTCTTGCTGTAATGGTTCTTCTGCACCACAGTCTCCAAACTCTGATCTCTGTAACAATCCTTCTTCACCCCAGTCTCCAAACTCTGCTGTCTTCAACGATCCTTTTGCACCCCAGTCTCCAACCTCTGCTCTCTGCAAAAGGCCTTCTGTACACCAGTCTCCAACATCTTCTCTCAGCAACAGTTTTTGTGAACCTAAGTCTGAAAACTCTGCTCTCTGCAATGATCCTTGTGCACCCCAGTCTCCCAACTCTGCTTTTTGTAACAGTCCTACTGCACCTCAGTCTCCAAAATCTACACTCTGTAACAGTGCTTCTGAACCCCAGCCTCCAACCTCTAATCTCTGTAAGATCCTTCTGCACCCAAGTTTCCAAATCTGCTCTCTGTAACATTTCTTATCCTACCCAGACTCCAACCTTTGCTGTCTGTAAAAGTCCTTCTGCTCCCCAGTCTTCAACCTCTGCTCTGTAACAGTCCACCTGCTCCCCAGTCTCCAACCTCTGCTCTCTGTAACAGTCCTTCTGAACCTCAGTCTCCAACCTCTGCTCTCTCTAACGGTCGTTCTGCACCCCAGTATTCAACCTCTCCTTTCTGTATCATTCCTTCTGCACCACAGATTCCAACCTCTGCTCCCTGCAACATTCCTTCTGCACCTCACTCTCCATCATCTGCTCTCTGCGACAGTTCTTTTGCACCCCAGTCTCCAACCTCTGCTCTCTGCAACAGTTCGTCTGCACCCCAGTATCCAAAGTCTGCACTCTGAAACAGTCCTTCTCCACACCAGTCTCCAACCTCTGCTCTCTGTAACAGTCCTCCTGGTGTGCAGTCTCCAAAATCTGCACTCTGTAAGGGTTCTTCTGCTCCCCAGTCTTCAACCTCAGCTTTCTGTATCAGTCCTTCTGCATCAAAGTCTCAAACCTCTGTATCTGCAACAATCCTTCTACACAGCAGTCTCCAAACTCTGCTATCTGCAACAGTCCTTCTGCACCCCAGGCTCCAAACTCTGCTCTCTGTAACAATCCTTGTGCACCTCAGTCTCAAAAATCTGCTCTCAAAAACGGTGCTTTTGCACCTCAGTCTCTAACCTCTACTCTCTGTAACAGTCCTTCTGCATCTCAGTCTCCAACATCTGCTCTCTCTAAGATCCTTCTGCAACCAAGTCTGTAAACTCTGCCCTCTGTAACAGTCCTTCTGCACCCCTTCTCCAACCTCTGTTCTCTGAAACATTCCTTTTGGATGCTGGTCTCAAACCTCTGCTCGCTATAACGATCCTTCTGCACACCAGTCTCCAATATCTGCTCTCTGCAACAGTCCTTCTGCACCTCAGTCTGAAAACTCTGTTCTCTGCAATGATCCTTCTGCACCCCAGTCTCCAACCTCTGTTCTCTGTAACAGTCTGGCTGTACCACAGTCTCTAAGCTCTGCTTTCTGTAAGATCCTTCTGCAACTCTGTCTCCAAACTCTGCTGTCTGTAACAGTCATTCTGCACCCCAGTCTCCAAATTCTGCTCTCTGTAAAAGGCCTTTTGCACCCCGTTCTTCAACTTCTGCTCTCTGCAACAGTTCTTCTGCACCCGAGTCTCCAAACTCTGCTCTCTTTACCAGTTCTTCTGCCCCCCCATCTCCAACCTCTACTCTCTGTAACAGTCGTTCTGCACCTCAGTCTCCAACCTCTGCTCTGTGTAAGATCTTTAGGCAACCAGTCTCCAAACTCTTCCCTCTGTAACAGTTCTTCTGCACCCTTTCTCCAAAACTTTCTTTCTGTAACAAGCATTCTGAACCCCAGTCTCCAACCTCTGTTCTTTGTACCAGTCCTTCTGCACCCCAGTCTCAATCCTCTGCTCTCTACAACGATCCTTTTTCACCCAAGTCTCCAACGTCTGCTCTTTGCAACAGTCCTTCTGCACCCAAGTCTCCAAAAACTGCTGTCTGCAACAGTCCTTCTGCACCTCAGACTGAAAATTCTATCCTCTGAAATTATCCTTCCCCACTCCAGTCTTTAAACACTGCTCTCTGTAACAGTCTTTCTGCTTCTGACTCTCCAACCTCTGCTCTCTGTAACAGGGACCTCCGCAAGTCAGTCTCCAACGTCTGCTCTCTGCACCAGTCCTTCTGCTCACCAGTCTCCAACCTCTGCTCTCTACAACAGTTCTTCTGCACCCTACTTACCAACATCTGCTCTCTGCAACAGTCTTTCGTCACCCCAGTCTCCACATCTGCTCTCTGCAACAGTTCTTCTGCACCTAAGTCTGAAAACTCTACTCTCTGCAACGACACTTCTGCACCCCAGTCTCCTACCTCTGCTTTCTGTAACAGTCCTTCTACACCTCAGTCTCCCAAATCTGCTATCTGTAAGATTCTTCTGACACCCAGTCTTTAAACTCTGCACTCTGTAACAGTCTGTTTGCACCCCAGTCTCCAAAATCTGCTCTCTGTAACAGTCCTTCTACACCCCAGTCTCAAAACTCTGCTCCGTGTAACAGTCTTCTGCACCCCAGTTTCTTAAATCTGCTCTCTACAACAATCCTTCTGCACCCCAGTCTCCAACCTCTTCTCTCTGCAACCATCCTACTGCACCCCAGTCTCCAACCTCTGATCTCTACAAGAGTCCTTCTGCACCTCAGTCTCCAACTTCTGCTCTCTGTAAGATCCTTCTTCACCCCTGTCTCCAAGCTCTGCTCCTTTCAACCATCCTTCTACACACCAGTCTCCAACCTCTACTCTATGTAACAGGACTTCTGCACCTCCGTCTCCAATCACAGCTCTCTGCAACAGTCCTTCTGCACCACAGCCTGCAAACTCTGGTTTCTGTTAGATCCTTCTGCACTCCAGATTCTAAACTTTGTTCTCTTTAACATTCCTTCTTTTCCCCAGTCTTTATCCTCTGCTTTGTGCAAGTGTCCTGCGGCACCTTAGTCTCCAAACTCTGTCCTCTGAAACAGTCTTTCTGCTCCCAGTCTCCAACATCTGCTCTCTGTAACAGTCCTTCTGTACCGCAGTCTCCAAACACTGCTCTTTGTAACGGGCCTTCTGCACCCCAGTCTCCAAATACTGCTTTCTGTATCAGTCCTTCTGAACCTAAGTCTCAAAACTCTGCTCTCTGTCCCTATCATTTTGCACCTCAGTCTCCAACCTGTGCTCTCTGTATCATTCCTTCTGCACCCCAGTCTCCAACCTATGCTCTCTGTAACAGTTTTTCTATACCGCAGTCTTTGAACTCTGGTCTCTGTAATGGTCCTTCTGCACCCAAATTTCCAACCTCTACTTTCTGTAACAGTCCTTATGCACATCAGTCTGATACCTCTGCTCTCTACACGATCCTACTGCACCCCAGTTTCAAAACATTGCTCCATGTAACAGTCCATCTGCACCTCAAACTCCACCCTCTCCTCTCTATAACAGGCCTTCTTCACGCCAGACTCCAAAGTCTTCTCTCTGTCGCAGGCCTTCTGCAGCCCAGTCTCCAAATCTGCTCTCTACAACAGTCCTTCTGCACCCCAGTCTCCAACCTCTGCTCTCTGCAATGATTCTAGTGCACCCCAGTCTCCAACCTCTGATCTCTACAACAGTCCTTCTGCACCAGAGTCTCCAAATTCTGCTCTCTAAAGATCCTTCTGCACCCCTGTATCCAACCTCTGGTCTCTGTAACAGTCCTTCTGCATTGAAGTCTCCAACCTCGGCTCTCTGTAGCAGGATTTCCACACATCAGTCTCTAAACTTTGCTCTCTGCAACAGTCCTTCTGCAGCATATTCTCCAACCTCTGCTTTCTACAACAGTCTTTCTGCACCCTAGTTACCAACATCTGCTCTATGCAACAATCCTTCTGCACCCCAGTCTCCAACATCTGCTCTCTGCAACAGTTCTTCTGGATCTCAGTCTGAACGCTCTGCTCCCAGCAACGACCCTTCTGCACCCCAGTCTCCTACCTCTGCTTTCTGTAAAAGTCCTTCTTCTCCTCAGTCTCCCAACTCTGCTCTCTGTAAGATCCTTCCGCAACGCAGTCTTTAAACTTTGCACTCTGTAACAGTCCTTCTGCACAACAGTCTCCAACCTCTGCTCTCTGTAACAGGCCTTCTGCACCCCAGTCTCCAACCTCTTCTCTCGGCAACGATTTTTCTCCACCCCAGTCTCCAACATCTTCTCTCTGCAACAGTCTTTTTGCACCCCAGTCTCCAAACTCTGCTCTGTATAAGATCCATCTGAACCCCAGTCTTCAACCTCTGCTCTCTGTAACAGTCTTTCTGCACCCCAGTCTCCAAACTCTGATCTCTGTAACAGACCTTCTGCACCTCAGTCTCTAACCTCTGCTCTATGTAATAGTCCTTCTGCACCCCAGCCTCTAAAATTCGCTCTCTGCAACAGTCCTTCTGCACCCCAGTCTCCAACATCTGCTCTCTGCAGCAGTCTTTCTGAACCCCAGTCTCCAAACTCTGCTCTTTGCAACGATCCTTCTGGACCCTTGTCTCTAACGTCTTCTCTCTGCAACAGTCCTTCTGCACCACAGTCTCCATCCTCTGCTCTATTTAAGATCCTTCTGCACTCCAGTTTCCAAACTCTGCTCTCTGTAAGATTATTCTGAAAACCAGTCTTCAACCTCTGCTCTCTGTAACAGTCCTTCTGCACCCCAGTCTTTAAACTTTGCACTCTGTAACAGTAGTTCTGCACAACAGTCTTTAAACTCTTCTCTCTGTAACAGGACTTCTGCACTCCAGTCTCCAACCTCTTCTCTCTACAACGATTCTTCTCCACCCTGGTCTCCAACATCTGCTCTCTGCAACAGTCCTTTTCACCCCAGTCTCCAAACTCTGCTCTCTGTAAGATTCATCTGAACCCCAGTCTCCAACCTCTGCTCTCTGTAACTGTCCTTCTTCAACCCAGTCATCAAACTCTGCTCTCTGTAACAGTCCTTCTGAACCCAGTCTCCAATATCTGCTCTCTGCAACAGTACTTCTACACCACAGTCTCCAAACTCTGCTCTCTGCAACGATCCTTCTGGACCCCAGTCTCCAACGTCTGCTCTCTGTACAATCCTTCTGCACTCCAGTTTCCAGACTCTGCTGTTTGTAACATTATTTCTCCACCCCAGTCTCCAACCTCTGTCCTTTGAAACAGTACTTCTGCTCCCCAGACTCCACGATCTGCTCTCTGTAACAGTCCTTCTCTACCCGCAGTCTCCAACCTGTGCTCTTTGTAAGGGTCCTTCTACACCCTAGTCTCTAACCTCTGTTTTCTGTATCTGTCTGTCTGAACCTCAGTATCTAACCTCTGTTCTCTGTATCTAACCGTGAGCACCTCAGTCTCCATCCTGTGCTCTATGTAAGAATCCTTCTGCGCCCCAGTCTCCAAACTCTGTTCTCGGTAACAGTCCTATACCACAGCCTCCAACCTCTGCTCTCTGTAACAGTGCTTCTTCACCCCAATTTCCAAACTCTGCTTCCTGTAACAGTCCTTCTGCACCTGAGTCTCCAAACTCTCCTATGTGTAACAGTCCTTCTACACCTCAGTTTCCAACGTCTGCTCTTTGTAACCCGTCTTCTTGACCTCAGTCTCAAACCTCTGATCTCTGCACGATTCTTATGCACCCCAGTCTCAAACCACTGCTCTCTGTAACAGTCCACCTGCACCTCAGTCTTCAACCTCTGCTCTCTGTAAGATCCTTCAAAAACCCAGTCTTCAAACTCTGCTCTCTGCAACAGTCCTTCTGCACCCCAGTCTCCAAACTCTCCTCTCTGCAACAGTCTTTCTGCACCCCAGGCTCGAACATCTGCTCTCTGCAACAGTCCTTCTGAACCTCAGTCTGAAACTCTGCTCCCTTAAACCACCCTTCTGCACGCCAGTCTCCTAATTCTGCTCTCTGTAACAGTCTTTCTGCACCTCATTCTCCCAACTCTGCTCTCTGTAAGATCCTTCTACAACCCAGTCTTTGAACTCTGCACTCTGTAACAGTCCCTCTGCACAACAGTCTCCAAACTCTGCTCTCTGTAACAGGACTTCTGCAACCCAGTCTCCAACCTCTGCTCTCTATAACAGTCCTTCTGTACTGCAGTTTACAAACTATTCTCTCTGTAATGGTCCTTCTGCACCCCACTCTCCAACCTCTGCATTCTCTGTCAGTCTTTCTTTACTCAAGTTTCCAACCTCTGCTCTCTGTAACAGTCCTTCTGCACCTCAGTCTCCAAAGTCTGCTCTCTGCAAAAGTCCTTTGGCACCCCAATCTACAAACTCTGGTTTCTGCAAAAGTCCTTCTACACCCAAGTCTTTAAACTCTACACTCTGCAACAGTCTTTCTGCACCTCAGTCTCCAACCTCTTCTCTTTTCAAAGGTCTTTCTGCACCCCAGTCTCCAAAATCTGCTCTCTGTATCAGTCCTTCGGCACCCCAGTCTTCACCCTCTGCTCTCTGCAATGATCCTTTTACACCCAAGTCTCCAAACTCTGCTCTCTGCAACAGTTCTTCTGCACCCCAGTCTCCAACATCTGCTCTCTGAAACAGTTTTTCTAAACCTCATTCTGAAAACTCAGCTCTCTGCAACAATTCTTGTAGACCAAAGTCTACAACTTCTGCTCTCTCTGACAGTCCTTCAGTACCTCAGTCACCAACCTCTGCTATCTGTAAGGTCCTTATGCCACCCAGTCTCCAAACGCTGCTCTATGTTAAAGGCCTTCTGCTCCCTAGTCTCCAAGCTCTGCTCTGTGTAACAGGTATTCTGCACCTCAGTTGCCAACCTCTTCTCTCTGCAACGATCTTTCTGCACCCCATTCTCCAACCTCTGCTCTCTGCAATAGTCCTATTGCACCCCAGTCTCCAACCTCTGCTCCCTGTAAGATAATTCTGCACATCTGTCTCCAACCTCTGCTTTCTTTAACAGTACTTCTGTACCACAGTCTCCAACCTCTATTCTCTATAACAGTCCTTCTGCACCCCAGTCTCCAAACACTGCTCTCTTCAACAGTCCTTCTGCACCTCAGTCTCCAAACACTGCTCTCTGTAACAGTTTTTCTGCACCTCTGTCTTCAACAACTGGTCTCTGCAAAAGGCCTTCTGCACCCCAGTCTCCAACTTCTGCTCTCTACAACAATCCTGCTGCACCCAAGTCTCTAAACTTCTGTACCGCAGGCTTCAAACTCTGTTCTCTGTAAGGGTCCTTCTACACCCCTGTCTCCAACCTCTGCTTTCTGTATCAGTCCTTCTGCACCACAGTCTCCAAACTCTTCTCTCTGTAACAGTCCTTCTGCACCTCACTCTTCAACTTCTGCTCTCTGCAACAGTCCTTCTGCAAACCAGTCTTAAACCTCTGCTCTCTGCAACAGTTTTTCTGAACCCCAGTCTCCAACATCTTCTCTCTGCATCAGTCCTTCTCCACCCCAGTCTCCATCATCTGCTCTCTGTAACAGTCCTTCTGTACTGCAGTTTCCAAACTCTTCTCTCTGTTACGGTCCTTCTGCACCCCACTCTCCAACCTCTGCTTTCTCTATCAGTCCTTCTGCACTCAGGTCTCCAACGTCTGCTCTCTGTAATAGTCCTTCTGCACCTCAGTCTCCAACGTCTGCTCTCTGCAACAGTCCTTCGGCACCCCAGTCTCCCACCTCTGCTCTCTGTTACAGTCCTTCTGTACTACAGTCTCCAACTTCTTCTCTCTGTAATGGTCTTTCTGGACCCCAGTCTGCAAACTCTGCTTTCTGTATCAGTCTTTCTGCACCCTGGTCTCTAAACTCTGCTTTCTGTAACAGTCCTTCTGCAACTCAGACTACAATTTCTACTCTCTGCAACTGTCCTTCTGTGCCATAATCTCCAATCTCTGCTCTCTGCAACAGCCCATCTGCACTTCAGTGTCCAAACTCTGCTCTCTGTAAGATCCTTCTGAAACCCAGTCTCCAACCTCTGCTTTCTGCAATGGTCCTTCTTCACCCCAGCCTCTAACCTCTGTTCTCTACAACAGTTATTCTGCACCGCAGTCTCCAACCTCTGCTCTCTGTAACAGTCCTTCTGTACCACAGTCTCCAACCTCTGTTCTCTGTAAGGGTCGTTCTGCACCCCAGTCTCTAACCATTGCTTTCTGTATGAGTCCTTTTGCACCACATTCTCCAAACTCTGCTCTCTGTAACAGTCCTTCTGCACCTCAGTCTGCGACCTCTGCTCTCTGCAATAGTTCTTCTGCACCCCAGTCTCTAACCTCTGCTCTCTGCAACAGTCCTTCTGCACCACAGTCACCAACCTCTGCTTTCTGTATCAGTCCTTCTGCACCCAAGTCTCCAACCTCTGCTCTCTGTAACAGTATTTCTGCACCTCAGACTCCAACCTCTACTTTCCTCAGCAGTCCTCTCCACTCTAGTCTCCAACCTCTGCTCTCAGTAACAGTCCTTCTGCACCTCAGTCTGAAAACTCTTCTCTCTGGAACGATCCTTCTGCATCTCAGTCTCAAACCTCTTCTCTGTGTAACAGTCCTTATATACCTCAGTCTCCAAACTTTAGTCTCTGTAAGATCCTTTTGCAACCCACTCTTTAAAATCTGCTCTCTGTAACTATCCTTCTGCACCCCAGTCTCCAAGCACTGCTCTCTGTAACAGGCTTTCTGCACGCCAATCTCCAACCTATGCTGTCTATAATAGGCCTTTTGACCCCAGTCTCCAAACTCTTCTCTCTTCAACTATCCTTCTGCACCCCAGTCTCTAACCTCTGCTTTCTGCACCAGTCCTCCTGCACCCCAGTCTTCAACCTATGCTGTCTGGTGGATCCTTCTGCACACCTGTATCCAAACTCTGCTCTCTTAAAAAGTACTTCTGAAAAGCAGTCTCGAAACTCTGCTCTCTCTAAGGGTCCTTCTGCATTTCAATCTCCAATCTTTGCTCTCTGCAACACTCCTTCTGCAACCCAGTCTCCAAAATTTGCTCTGTGCAATAAATTTTCTGCACATTAGTCCCCAACCTGTGCTCTCGGTAAAAGTCCTACTGCACCCCAGTCTCCAACCTGTGCTCTCTGTAAAAGTCCTACTGCACCCCAGTCTCCAAACTCTGGTCTCTGCAACAGTCGTTCAGCACCCAAGTCTCCAACATCTGCTCTCTGCAACAGTCCTTCTACACCCCAGTAACATCTTCTGCTCTCTGCAACAGTCCTTCTACCCCCTAGTCTCGATATTCTGCTGGCCGCAAAGATCCTTCTGCACCCCAGTCTCCAACCTCTGTTTCCTTCATCAGTTCTTCTGCACCACAGTCTCCAACCTCTGCTCTCTGTAAGGGTCCTTATGCACCCCAGTATCCAACCTCTGCTTTTTGCATCAGCTGTTTTCCACCACAGTCTCGAAAATCTGTCTCCTGTAACAGTCCTTCTGCAACTCAGTCTACAAACTTTGCTCTCTGCAACAGTCCTTCTGCACCTCAGTCTCCAACCTCTGCTCTCTGTAACAATCCTTCTGCACCTCTGTCTCCAATGTCTACTCTCTGCAAGGGTCCTTCAGCACCTCAGTCTCCAACCTCTTCTCTCTGTAACAGTGCTTCTGCACCTCAGTCTCCAACTTTTGCTCTTTTTAATATCTTTCTGCAACCCAGTATTCAAACTCTGCTCTCTCTACCAATCTTTCTGCACCCCAGTCTCCAAACTCTGTTCTCTGTAACAGTACTTCTGCACCTCAGTCTCCTACCTCTACTTTCAGCAGCAGTCATTCTGCACCCCAGTCTCCGAACTCTGCTTTCTGTATCAGTCAATCTGCACCCCAGTCTCCAAACTCTGGTCTCTGCAACGTTCCTTCTGCACCCCAGTTTTCAACCTCTGTTCTCTACAACACTTCTTCTGCACCCCAGTCTCCAAACACTGCTCTCTGTATCAGTCTATCTGTTCTGCAGTATCCAACCTCTGTTTCCTTTAAGGGTCTTCTGCACCCGATTTTCCAACCTCTGCTTTCTGTATCAGTCCTTCTGCACCACAGTCTCTAAACTCTGCTCTGTAACAGTCCTTCTCCACCACAGTCTGCAACCTCTGCATTCTGCAATTTTCCTACTGAACCCAGTCTCCAACATCTGCTCTCTACAACAGTCCTTCTCCACCCAAGTCTTGAAACTATGCTCTCTGTAACAGTACTTTTGTACTGCAGTTTCCAAACTCTTCTCTCTGTAACGGTCCTTCTGCACCCCACTCTCCAACCTCTGCTTTCTCTATCAGTCCTTCTGCACTCAGTCTCCAAACTGTGCTCTGTAACTGTCATTCAGCATTTCAGTCTCTAACGTCTGCTAGCTGCAACAGTCTTTCGGAACCCCAAATTTCAACCTCTGCTCTCTGCAACAGTCCTGCACCCAAGTCTCCAACCTCTGCACTCTGCAACAGTCTTTCTGAACCTCAGTCTCCAACCTCTTCTCTTTGCAAAGGTCTTTCTGCACCTCAGTCTTCAACATCTACTCTCTGTAACAGTCCTTCTGCACCTCAGTAGCCAACCTTTCCTCTCTGTAAGATCCTTCTAAAAACCAGTCTCCAAACTCTGCATTCTATAACAGTCCTTCTGCACCCCAGTCTCAAAATTCTGCAGTCTGTAAAACTCGTTCGGCACCCCAGTCTGCACCCTATGTTCTCTGCAACGATCCTTCTACACCCAAGTCTCCAACCTATGCTCGCTGCAACAGTCCTTCTGCACCCCAGTCCCCTACATCTGCTCTCTGCAACAGTTTTTCTAAACCTCATTCTGAAAACTCTGCTCTCTGAAATGATCCTTCTTGACGCCAGTTTCCAACCTCTGCTCTCTCTGACAGTCCTTCGGCACCTCAGTCACCAACCTCTGCTCTCTGTAAGATCCTTATGCCACTCAGTCTCCAAACTCTGCTGTGTGTTACATGTCATCTGCTCCCCAGTCTCCAAGCTCTGCTCTTTATAACAGGCCTTCTGCACCTCAGTATTCAACATCTTCTCTCTGCAACAATCCGTCAGCACCCCATTCTCCAAACTCTGCTCTCTGCATCAGTCCTATTGCACCCGAGTCTCCAACCTCTCCTCTATGTAAGATATTTCTGCACACCTGTCTCAAACCTCTGCTCTCTTTAACAGTTCTTCTGTACAGCAGTCTCTAACCTCTATTCTCTGTAACAGCCTTTCTGCACACCAGTCTCCAAACACTGCATTCTGCACAGTCCTACTGCACCCAGTCTCCAACCTCTCTTCTCTGCGACAGTCCTTCTGCACCTTAGTCTCTAAACACTGATCTCTGTAACAGTTTTTCTACACCTCAGTCTTCAAAAACTGCTCTCTTCAACAGTCCTTCTTCACCCCAGTCTCCAAACTCTGCTCTCTAGATCAGTCCTTCAATACACCAGTCTCCATAATCTACTCTCTTCAACGATCTTTCTGCACCCCAGTCTCCAACATCTGCTCTCTGCAACAGTCTTTCTGCACCCCAGTCTCAAAAATTTCCTCTCTGTAAGATCGTTCTGGACCCCAGTCACCAAACTCTGCTCTCAGTATTAGTCCTTCTGCACCCGAGTCTTCAAACACTGCTCTCTGTAAAAATTTTTCTGCACCTCAGTCTTCAACAACTTCTCTCTGCAACAGTCCTTCTGCACCCCAGTCTTCAACGTCTTCTCTCTAGAACAGTCCTTCAATACCACAGTCTTCATAATCTACTCTCTCCAACGATCCTTCTGCACCCCAGTCTCCAAAGTCTGCTCTCTGCAACAATCGTTCTGCACCCAAGTCTCCAAACATTTCTCTCTTTAAGATTCTTCTGCACCAAAGTTTCCACACTCTGCTCTCTGTAACATTCCTTCTGCACCACAGTCTCCAACGTCTGCCCTCTGCAATGGTCCCTATGCACCCCAGTCTCCAACCTTGTTCTCTACAACAGTTCTTCTGTACCACAGTCTCTAACCTCTGCTCTCTGTAATGGTCCTTCTGCACCCCAGTCTCCAAAATCTGCTTTCTGTATCAGTCCTTCTGCACCACAGTCTCCACCCTCTGCTCTCTGCAACAGTCCTTCTGCACCCCAGTATCCAACATCTGCTCTGCAACAGTCCTTCTGCACCACAGTCTCAAACATCTGCTCTGTGTAACAGTCCTTCTGTACTGCAGTCTCCAAACTCTGCTCTCTGTAACGGTCTTTCCGCACCCCAGTTTAAAAACTCTGCTCTCTGTAACATTCTTTCTCCAACCCAGTCTCCAAACTCTGCTTGCTGCAACAGTCTTTTTGCATCCCAGTCTCCAAACTCTGCTCCCTGTAGCAGTACTTCTGCACCCAAGTCTCCAAACTCTACTCTCTGTAACAGTTCTTCTGCACCTCAGTCTCCAACCTCTTCTCTCAGCAACGGTCCTTATGCACTCCAGTCTCCAACTGTTGTTCTCTGCAACAGTCTTTCTGCACCACAGTCGACAATATCTGCTCTCTGTAACAGTCCTTCTGTACTGCAGTCTCCAACCACTGCTCTCTGTAACAGGCCTTCTGCACCCAAGCCACCAAACTCTGCTCTCTTTAACAGTCCTTCTGCACCCCAGTCTCCAGCATCTGCTCTCTGCAACAGTCTTTCTGCACCAAGTTTCCATACTTCGCTCGCTCTATGATGCGTCTGCACTGCATTCTCCCAACTCTGCCCTCTGTATCAGTCCTTCTGCACTCCAGTCTCAAATCTCTGCTCTCTGCAACAGTGCTTCTTCACCTCAGTCTCCAAACTCTGCACTTGGAAACAGTCTATCTACACCTTAGTCTCCATAATCTGCTATACCACAGTCCTCCTGCACCCCAGTCTCCAACCTATGCTCTCTGTAAGATAATTCTGCACACCTGTCTCCAACCTCTGCTTTATGCAACAGTCCTTCTGCACCCCAGTCTCCAAAGTCTGCTCTCTGCAGCAGTTCTTCTACAACCCAGTCTACAAACTCTGCTGTCTGCAACAGTCCTTCTACAACCCCGTCTCCATACTCTGCTCACCACAATAATCCTTCTCCACCCCAGTCTCCAACCCATGCTCTCTATAACAGTCGTTCTGTACAGTAGTCTCCAAACTCTTTTCTCCATAAGTGTCCTTATGTACTCCAGTATCCAACCTCTGCTTTCTGTATCAGTCGTTTTGAACCACTGTCTCCAAACTATGCTCTCTGTATCAGTCCTTCTGCAACTCAGTCTGCAACCTTTGCTTTCTGAAACAGTCCTCTTGAATACCAGTCTCTATCCTCTGCTCTCTGCAACAGTCCTTTTGCACACCAGGCTCCAAAATCTGCTCTCTGTATGATGCTTCTGCACCCCAGTCTCCAAACTATGCTCTCTGTAAGATAATTTTGCACACCTGTCTCCAACCTCTTCTCTCTGTAACAGTCCTTCTGTACTGCAGTCTCCAACCTCTGCTGTCTGTAATGGTCCTTACGCACCCGAGTCTCCAAACTCTGCGTTATGTATCAGTCATTCTGCACCCCAGTGTCCGAACTCTGCACTCTGTAACAGTCCTTCTGCACCTGAAACTCCAACCTCTGTTCTCTGCAAAAGTCCTTCTGCACCCCAATCTCCAACCTCTGCTCTATGCAACAGTCGTTCTGCACCTCAGTGTGCAAACTCTGCTCTCTGTAAGATCCTTCTGAAACCCAGTCTTCAACTTCTGCTTTCTGCAATGGTCCTTCTGCACCGAAGTCTCCAACTCTGATCTCTACAACAGTTATTCTGCACCCCAGTCTAAAACCTCTGCTCTCTGTAACAGTCCTTCTGTACCGCAGTCTCCAACCTCTGTTCTCTTTAAGGGTCCTTCTGCACCACATTGTCCAACCTCTGCTTTCTGTATCAGTCCTTCTGCACCACATTCTCGAAACTCTGCTGTCTGTATCAGTCCTCCTGCACTTCAGTCTGTAACCTCTGCTGTCTGCAATAGTCCATATGCACCACAGTCTCCAAATACTGCTCTCTGCAACATTCCTTCTTCACCCCAGTCTCCAAAATCTGCTCTCTGCAACATTCCTTCTTCACCCCAGTCTCCAAAATCTGCTCTCTGCAACAGTCCTTCTCCAACCCAGTCTCCATCCTCTGATCTCTGCAACAGTCCTTCTGCACCCCAGTCTCCAACCTCTGCTCTCTGGAACAGTCCTTCTACACCCTATTCTACATAATCTGCTCTGCAACAGTCCTTCTGCACCCCAGTCTCCAATCTCTGCTCTCTGTAACAGTCTTTCTGCACACCGCTTTCCACCTCTGCTCTCTGGAACGATCCCTCTACACCCCAGTCTCCAATCTCTGCTCTTTGCAACAGTCCTTGTGCACCCCAATCTCCAACATCTGATCTCTGCAACAGTTCTTCTGTACCTCAGTATGAAAACTCTGCTCTCTGCAATTATCCTTCTGCACCTGAGTCTCCAACCTCTGCTCTCTGTAACAGTTCTTCTGTACCTCAGTCTCCAACTTCTGCTCTGTATCAGTCCTGCACCCCTGTCTCCCACATCTGCTCTCTTTAACTGTCCTTCTTCACCTCAGTCTTCAACCTCTGTTCTGTGTAAGAGTCCTTCTGCATCTCAGTCTGGAAACTCTGCTCACTGCAACGATCCTTCTGTACCCCAGTCTTCAACCTCAGTTTTTTGCAACGATCCCTCTGAAACTCAGTCTCCAACCTCTACTCTCTGTAACAGTCCTTCTGCACCTCATTCTCCAACATCTGCTCTCTGTAAAATCCTTCTGCAACCAAGTATCCAAACTCTGCCATCAGTAACAGTCCTTCTGGAGGCCTTCTCCAAACTCTGCTCTCCATACCAGGCCTTCTGAACCCCAGTCTCCAACCTCTGCTCTCTTTAACAGTCCTGCTGCACCTCGGTCTACAAACTCTGCTCTCTGTAAGAACCTTCTGCAACCTTATCTAAAAACACTGCTCTCTGTAACAGTCCTTCTGCACCTCAGTCTCCAACCTCTGTTCTTTGCAACACTCCTTCTGCACCCCAGTTGCCAACCTCTGCTCTCTGTAACAGTCCTTCTTTACCGCATTCTCCAAACTCTGCTCTTTGTAACAGTCCTTCTGCACAACAGTCTCCAAAATCTGCTTTCTGGATCAGTCCTTCTGCTCCCCAGTCTACATACTAGGCTCTCTGTAACAGTCCTTCTGCACCTCATATCCAACTCTACACTCTGCAACAGTCCTTATGCACTCTAGTCTCCAGCTGCTGCTGTCTGCAACATTCCTACTGCACCCCAGTCTGCAACATTCCTACTGCACCCCAGTGCTCTGTGTAACAGTCCTTCTGCAGCCAAGTCTCCACCTCTGCTCTCTGCAACGATCTTTCTGTACCTCAGTCTTAAACCGCTGCTCTCTGCAACAATCCTTCTGTACCCCAGTCTCCAACTGCTTTCTCTCTAACAGTCCTTCTCCACCTCAGTCTTCAACCTCTGCTATCTGCAAAAGTCCTTCTGCACCCCAGTCTCCAACATCTGCTCTCTAAACAATCCTTCTGCACCCCAGTCTCCAACATCTACTCTCTGCAACGATCCTTCTGCACCTCAGTCTCCAACCTCTGCTCTCTGAAAAATCCTTTTGCACCCCAGTTTCCAAAATCTGCTCTCTGTAAGATCCTTTTAAACGCAGTCTAAAAAACTCTGCTCTCTGTAAAAGTTCTTCTGTACCCCAGTCTTCAAACTCTTCACGTTGCAACAATTCTTCTCCATCCCTGTCTCCAACCTCTGCTCTCTGCAACAGTCCTTCTGCACCCCAGGCTCTAAACTCTGCTCTCTTTAACAGTCCTTCTTCAACCTAGTCTCCAACATCTGCTCTCTGTAAGAGTCCTTCTGCACCCCGTTCTCCACCCTCTGCTTTCTGTATCAGTCCTTCTGCACCCCAGTCAACAACCTCTGCTCTCTGCAACAGTCTTTCTGCACCCTAGTTAGCAACATCTGATCTCTGCAACAATCATTCGGCACTTCAGACTCCAATTACTGCTCTCTGTAAAAGACATTCTGTACTGCAGTCCAAACTCTGCTCTCTGTAACCTTCTTTATTCACCACAAACTCCAATCTCTGCTTTCTCTATCAGTCCTTCTAAACCCCAGTCTCCAAACTCTGCTCTCTTTAAGAGTCCTACTGCACATCAGTCTTCAAACTCTTCTCTCTGTAAGATCCTACTGCACCCCACTATCCAAACTCTGCTTTCTGTATCATAGATTCTCTACCCCAGTCTTCAACCTATGCTTTCTTCAATGGTCGAGCTGCATCCCAGTCTCAAACCTCTGTCCTCTGCAACAGTTTTTCTGCTCTCCAGTCTCCAACCTCTCTCTCTGTAACAGTCCTTCTGTACCGCAGTCTCAAAACTCTGCTCTCTGTAAGATTCTTCTGAAATCCAGTCTCCGAACTCTGCTTTCTGTAACAGTACTTCTGAAACCAGACTCCAAACTCTGCTCTCTGTAACAATCCTTCTGCACCCATCTCTCTAACCTCTGCTCTCTGCAACAATCCTTCTTCACCCCAGTCTCCAAACTTTTTTCAATGGAAGATTCTTCTGCACCCCAGTTTCCAAACTCTTCTCTTGGTAACATTCCTTCTGCACCACAGTCTCTAACGTCTACTCTCTGCAATGGTCCCTATGCATCAAAGTCTGCAACCTTGTTCTCTACAACAGTTCTTCTGTACTGCAGTCTTAAACCTCTGTTCTCTGTAAGGTTCCTTCTGCACCCCATTCTCCAAACTTTTCTCTCTTTAACAGTCCTTTTGCACCCCACTCTGCAACCTCTCTCTGCAACAGTCCTTCTGCACCCCAGTCTCCAAAATCTGCTTTCTGCAACAGTCCTTTTCCACCCCAGTCTCCAACTTCTTCTCTCTGTTACCGTCCTTCTTTACTTCAATCTCCAACCTCTCCACTCTGTAACAGGCCTTCTGCACCCCAGTCTCCAACCTCTGCTCTCTGTTACAGGCCTTCTGCACCCAAGTCTCCAACCTCTGCTCTCTGCAGCAGTTCTTCTGCACCCCAGTCTTCAAGTTCTGTTCTCTGTATCAATCCTTCTGCACCTCAGTTCCCAAACTCTGACCTCTGCAATGGTCCTTCTGCACCCCAGTCTCTAACCTCTGCTGTCTGCAACCATACTTTTGCACACTTGTCTCCAACCTCTGCTCTCTGCAAAAGTCTTTCTGAACCCCAGTCTCCAACATCTGCTCTCTGCAACAGTCCTTCTGCACCTCAGTCTGAAAACTCTGCTCTCCGCAATGATCCTTGTGCACCCCAGTCTCCAAACTCTGCTTTCTGTAACAGTCCTTCTGCACCTCAGTCTCCAACTTCTGATCTCTGCAACAGTTCTTCTTCACCCCAGTCTTTAACATCTTCTCTCTGAGACTTCTTCTACAGCCCTGTCCAAATGCAAAAGAATGAGACCTGAACTATTGCTCACCCTGCAAATTCAACTCAAAATTCATTAAAGACCCAGGCCCTATACCAGAAATTATGCAGTTTCTAGGAAAAAAAGTCAATACTCCAACCTACAGGCAGAGGCAATGACTTTCTCAATAGGATTGCAAAGCTCAGGAGATAAAACCAAAAGTTAGATAATAGGATGGCATCAAATTACGAAGGTTCTGCACAGCAAAGGAGACAATTAGAATATGAAGAGAGAACCTACAGAAAGGGAGAAAATTTTATGAGTGGCTCTTTTAAAAGAGGAAGAATATTTAGAATATTAATAAAGAACTCAAAAAACTTAACATCAAATCCACAATTATTAATTAACCCAATTATCAAATAACCCAATTACCAAATGGGAAACTAAATGAACTAAACAGACACGTCTTAGAAGAAAATATGTGAGTGGCCAACAAATATATGAAAATACTTGCAATTCAAGACTACCCTGAGATTTCATCTCACTTCTGTGACAAAGGCAACCACCAAGAATACAAACAGAAATGAGTGTGACAAGGAGAGAATTGGAGAGAAAGGAGCACTGTCACCCTGTTGGTGGGAATGTAAATCAGCACAACCACCAAGAAAATCGGGATGGAGGCTCCTCAGGAGTAGCCATGGACTACCCTGCGACCCAGCTCTACCACTGCTTGGTATTTATCACAGCAGATCGAAGTCATCATACTATAATGACACATACATGCCCATGAACCAGCCGAGGTGACATCAGTGGACGAATGGATAAAGAACATCTGGTATATGCACACTGGAATTTCATTCAGCCATAAAAAAGAACGAAATTATGTCATGCTGGAAGATGGATGGATCTTCAGAACATTAAGGGAAATAAGCAACTCAGAAAGTTAAGGGCCATATGTTTTTCCTCTGTTAAAGCTAGAGGGGGAAAAGGAAGGAAAGTTGGGAAGGGAGTCTCATCATGAAAGTGAAGGAAGATCAGTAGAGTCACAGCACCAGGGAGGAGGTGAGGAAAATGGAAATATTGGAATGATATTGGCCAAAGTTCACGGTTATTGTGTGTGCATTTCAAATATGTCAGCAAATCCCACCATTATGGACCACTACAATGCACCAATGAAGTGTGAAAAGAAGAGTTTTCACATTACATGGGACAGGCACTATTAAAAGGGTGCCCATTCTTTGCCATCTATAAATACCACGATCATTTACCACTGTCTAAAATCTCTACAGATTCGAATGTTCTGATCACTGCTCCACCACATGGCCTCTTCTATTCAGGGTCCCCTTATTCTCACTGCAATCAGGGAGCCCGTTTCAACGATGCCATCTGTTAATGTCTTCCCAGGCTGCCAAGGACAGCGGCTGCGGGTTTTACAAGGATCTGGTGCTGCCTTCTGAATGCATGTCCACGAGGCCTTGGCGAAGGCTGGTGCTCCAGGCCCTCCTCCAGTTCCAGCTGTGAGGCAAAGGAAGGGGTCACATAACACGCCATCCAACACCTTATTTATTTCTGATCACAATCCTCTCCATTATTCCAGGATCATACTGGTCATTGAACTTAAGCAAACACTGAGTCCAGATTTCAGTCCATCAACCAAAGAGAGTCTAATAGCCATTCCCCGTGGCTCAGAAAAATCCTTGGCCCTAACATTTCTGGTGATTATGTCTCTGTGATTGCATTCAAAAAGATCCAGCAATATGTCCTGACTTCTTTGGTCTAGAAGACTCAAAAAAATTCTCTTATATATTCTTAAGGCTCCTATTAACAAAATACAGTAATATATTTACCTTTTATTTTGGTGTGAACCTTATACTCTCCTGGGCTATATTTTATACTCTTACCTGAGGCGTTCTAGGATCAGACCCCAATTAAGAGTCTGGTGTCAATGTGGGATGATGGATGAGCATCTTAAAGACAATTGGGCTGGGGATGTGGCTCAAGCAGTAGTGCGCTTGCCTGGCACGCGTATGGCCCGGGTTCGATTCTCAACACCACATACCAACAAAGGTGTTGTGTCTGCCGAGAACTAGAAAATGAATATTAAATTTCTCTCTCTCTCTCTCTCTCTCTCTCTCGCTCTCTCCCCTCTCCTCTCCTGTCCTCTCCTCTCGCACTCTCTCTTAAAAAAAAAAAAAGACAACTGCCCAGGTAGAGTCACCATAGGGTCTTCAATTTAGGGAAAGCTAGTCTCCTTGGGGCAGGAGGGGCTGCTTCTGACAGCAAAGAGGGTTAATGGAGATTTCAGGGATCAAGGCTCTGAGGTTTGTCTAATTACACTGGTATTTTGCCATTCTAATTAACAGGGTCTCCATCATTCCCCCACTAACTTCCTAAGTGACATAAGAGAGACCTGGAGAAATTGTGGATTTATAATTTTCTTTGTACTTCTGCAATTTGGAGAATTGGATGTTTTATTGTGATATTAACCTATATCAGTTTCCAGAGAGAAAATATTTCTGATGATCTGAACCTGACTTGAAGGAGGAATATAATGCTTGAACTTATCATTTTCTTTCTGTAAGTCTCCCACTCCAGTCAGGAACAGCAGTCTGTAGTCATGTTGTAATGTTCATTCCCACCCTGAAGGTCAATGGTGTTATTCCAAAGCTCAGTTTTCCATAGACATTTGATTTCAGGGCACGATAACTTAAAGACTCTGTTGGGTCATTGCACACCAGGAATTATTAGGTCTCCTTTCCCATGGGCTGTGATATCATCAACATATTCAATTCCCTCAGGTCAGACATCCAACCTACCTCCTCAGATCTGTTATCTAGAACCATCTCTGATGTCAACCACTATTGTGGTCAATGCCACCGTGGTGAGGTAGAGATGAAGAACGACTCTTGATGACTTAGGGTAGATGAAGTTGACACAGAAAAAAGTTATAAAATAGTTGGGAGATCTGGAAGAAAAAAGGAAAATAGAGAAGATGACACCACCTCATATATGGAAACCCTAGCTTCCCTGGAAAGAGACACTCATTCCACGCTACTGTGACCCACATTCAGGAACAGCTGTCTAGGAGCCTGCACACACAGCTCCTGGCACCAAGGAGATTAGTTCCTGCCTCTACAGTGCTGGTTTGCTCTTGCTGCTATGGGATCCAAATGGGATCCTGCTTTCTTCCTTTTCTTTTTTTCTCTCTGCCTAGTGTTTGGATGATCTTGACAGAACCACTTAAAATGGAGGCCTGCAGTTGGGTGAATGAGGGAAACGAGGTTCTCATAATTTCTGTCACTCTGGTGTGGAGAGAACACAGAAGGACAGAGAAGGTGCTGAACACCCACACAAGGTCTCCGACACAGTTGAAACTGAAAGTGGGAAAAGGGTGTTTGTGAAAAGAGAGGAGAGAAAGGAGTCTCAGAGATTTTAAAAGCGGGAGTTGGAGTTAAAGCTCCAGATACAGACTCTCTAACAAGGTGCCTACAAGTCCCTGGGAGGCATCTTTTTTCAGATGACTGTATACTCCAGTTTGAAGATTGGTCTAGACTTGATCGTGCAAAGGGATGCACACCCTCCAGCCAGCTTCCTCAGGGCACTCTGGAACTCGTTGCTTCTCAGGATGTGAATGACGGGGCTCAAGAGGGGGCTCACCACACAGAAGAGCACAGAGACCAGGGTGTCCATGTCCAGCCTTCTCTGGGCCTGTCATAGTGGAAGTTGGCTGTTCCACAGAAGACAACCATGACAGTGAGGGGGGACGCACAGGTGGAAAAGGCCTTCCTCCTCCCCTGGGCAGAGGGAATCCCCAGGATGGCTGCCATGATGAGTGCGTAGGAGCCTGCAGTGAAGAGGCAGGGGCTCAGGCCCATGGTGGCACTGACAACGTGGAGCGCAGACTCGTTGACAGAGGTGTCTGAGCATGAGAGCTTCAGGAGCAATGGGGTGTCACAGAGAAAGTGGCTGAACTGGTGGTGCCCACACAGAGTGAGTGTGATGGCCAGCTCCGTGTGTGTGACCAAATTCACCAGCCCACACAGCCAGGACCTAGTCACCAGGCCAACACAGACCTTCACACTCATGATGACTGCGTACTGAGGAGGACGGCAGGTGGCCACACAGCACTCATAGTGGCCACACAGCCAGCAATAAGGCTTCTGTGCCAGCACTTGTCACCAAGAAGAAGATCTGAGAAAGGCAGCACTCATAAGAAATGGCCTTCTTCTCCCAAAAGAAGTTCACCAGCAGTACTGGGATGGTGGTGGATGTTTTGCAGACGTCCAAGAAGCTCAAATTGCTGAAGAAAAAGTACACTGGAGTGTGGAGAGCAGGACTGACCCTGGTTGCCACTATTTTGAGCATGTTCCCCAGGAGAGTGGTCAGGTAAATGACCAGAAAGAGCAAAAAGAACCAGCACTGTAGGTTGGAGTGGTTGGATAATCCCAAGAAGATGAATTCATTGACAAATGATTGATTGCTCATTTTCAAAGGTATCATAGCTACAAAACAGAGAAAAAGAGACCATGACGAGAATGGACTGAGAGCACCCCAAACAGGCTTGTTAATCTGCAGCAACATGGCAAATAATATTGTATACAGAGATGCCTGGACTCTGGAAAGAGACGTATAGGAGTGACTTTAGAGAGAGCATAACTTCTCACAGACTTTTGTATGGGTTCTCTTTTGTAAGAATAAATGGAGACTTGGTCAAATGCACAGCCAGCTATCAACCCCTGTGTCTCATTGAATCTGCAGTATCTCCCTCTTAACACTGTGCTTCACTGTGATGAATTCTTTTTTGTATGTCTGTCATTTCAAGAAATAAGTTTTCACTGTGGAAAAATGAAGAAAATGTAGAAAGTTATTCAGAAGAATAGAACAGGTCACAAAATCAAACCTCTGTTTGCATTCATCCCATTCTACCTCTATCTATCTTTAAAATATCCAAAGCAAAATTTCCCAATATTGTTGTACTCTATTTAATTGTTTGCCTTGTAATCTTAATTTCCTAACATGAAAGTAAGTTAATATCTCCTTTTTTATTGAACATAGAAAACTTCCATTCCATTTACTCTCATAAATATTGGAATAGAAGCTTTAATACATATGTATCTGTGATCATCTCTGATTATTTTTTAAAAGTAAAATTATAAGTCACCTGCTTTTAAATACATTGATCTATTTTTTTCAGTAGAAACTTTTATTATTTATGTTTTATAAGATACAAAAATTTTGACAAATGATATATACTTAGGCATTTTTTTTCTTTTGTATTATAAGGTTTACCTCACCAAACATTACATTTCCTGAAAAAAAAATGATTGATACAATTACTGATTTTCTATCATGTTACCCATGCTAATTCGTGATCCATTGTTTTGAACTAAAATGTCTGTTTCTTTTTCAATCTTAAATGAAAAATATTATAGTAAAACAGTAGGTTCTTGGTCCAGATAGATGTGAATTGAAATCCATCTGTTGTTTACTAGATGTTGTTTGTAAAAAAGTCAGCTCATCTCTATTCCTCAGTTTCTTCTTTGCTTAGGATATTAATGATGTCTATTTCACAACTGCTGAAAAAAGTTTTGAGATTATATAAGCTATGTGTCTGGCACATTACATTTACTCAATGCCTTTTATCAAGTTAGAAAATGTCTATCCATTTTTTACTAGTTTTTTTTTTTTGGTGTATGTGTGCTGGGTTTTGAATTCAGAGCCTTATGCATACTAAGCATGCACTCTACCACTGGACTTTGCCCCTAGTTTCATTTAGTTATAGTTTTTATCATAAATAGATATTGAATTTTCTTATTTTCTCTGCATCTATTGAAATTATATATATATATATATATATATATTTAGTCTGTTACTATGGAAATTCGGTTGATTGAATTTTTGAATATTGAACCAGCCTTGCATTCTGGGATTGATCTCAATTGACTGTAATGTTATCCTTAATCTAGGTGGCTGAGTTCGGTTTGTTAATATTGTTCCCTGCTTGCTTTTGTGTATTCTATTTTCGCTGTTCTCCAGAGATAATCTATTTCTTGAAGAATTCTCAGCTGTATTCTACTGTTATTTTAAGTCAATGCATGTTAGTGGACTAGTGGGAAATAGAGAAGGGATTTCTGATGTTTCCAGGAAGCCCTGCCTTAGGTAGTGTAAACTCAGTCACAGGGATATGGCCTTCACAGTTACTCACTTTCTAGCAATATGGCTGAGCCTAGTTCTTATTCCTCCCGACGGTAGACATTTCGGCCTGTTCCTTTCCATAGTTACAAAGGTTTTCCGTTGAGAGTCCTAATGTAACAGTTTCTGTTACTCTTGCCCCTGAAGATTACAGCTTTTGTTCTATGCAAAAAATCAGGAAATGGGTCTGGGAGGAGTTTTGGCTGCTGTTGCTGCTCTTTGTTCTTCCACCTATCCAAGAAATGATACCATTAAAGACACTTTCTCAGAATACTTCCCTATCTTCCTGGGAGCATTTGGTGGAATCCAAGGAGAAAAAGAAAAAATACAAACATCATATGTCTATAGCCCTCTGAGTCTTTATGCTCTTTTTTTTTGCAGTTTTTCATTTTTATTATTTTTTTATTTTTTAAATAATTTAAACTTTTTTTAAAAAAAAAATCGAACCTGGTCCGCACGCATGCCAGGCGAGCGCGCTACAACTTGAGCCACATCCTCAGCCCCAGTTTTTCATTTTTACAGTTGAGGAAATAATGTTTCAGAGTAGTTTCAAAATAGACAAGTTTGCACAGATAAAGTCACAGCAAAAAGGCCATAGAGAGAAAAAGACCCTGTTGAATATTGTTGAAAGCCACTAACATTACATTTAATGACATCACAATACCTATAAGCTTATCCATAGGGCTCTACTATACCTCTAAGTATAGTGGATATGTGCTTTGGGTCTGGATCTATTTCTTTCTTTTTGATTGATAAATTAAAAGTGTGTTTATTTATCATATACAACATAGTAGGTTTCTTGGGATTTTTTGGTTTTTTTTAATTTTTTATTTTTTTTATTGGTTGTTCCCAAAATACAAAGCTCTTTACCTATCATATTTCATACATTAGATTGAAGTGGGTTATGAACCAGTCTATACTTAGTCTTTAGCAATTCATTAACTATTTTTTATTTGAGTTTTTTTTTTGTTGTTTTATAAATAAACTCCTATGTATCTAGTGGGTTCTTCCATAGTTAAAAAAATGCCTGGATTATTTTGGTTGCTTATCTCTTCCCAGACTTTGGTTAGTTGTTTGCCTTATAATCTTCATCCCTAATAAAGTCAAGGAAAGTCATTAATTTGCATTATCTTCTGCTCTTTTTGGTTATTATAATGATGAAAACAACATGCTTTCTAGCTATTTCAATAGATACTCAAGGTGAAATTTGAAGTCTATACACTTAATTTTCAAAAATATTTAGTAATTTCTAATTTAGTTAAATACATATTTATTCTATTCAAAACAATCCTATTCTTAGCATATTTCCAAGGAAATTAATGCACAATTCACAAAAATTCTTGTGTAAAAATTCATAATAACTCAAACAAATATTATGCCTTCAGCAGAAGGACAGAAGACAAATCACGGTTTATCATGCAGTGGAATAATTCAGTTACTTTAGAAACACAAACACTGGAACATTAATAACGTTGACAAATCTAAAAAATTTTTTGGGTGAAAGAAACCAGATACAAAATATATACTGTATCTTTCCTTTAAACGAAGTTCAAAAATTAGCAAAACAGCTATAATGGTCAAGTAATAATGGTGGTCTTTTTTTTTTTGGAGCTCAGGGGTGATATAATTTGAAGCATGAAGGAATTTTCTAAAGTGATGGAGATGTTTTATATCCTGATTTTTGGTAGTTCATATATATGTAAAATATTATAAACCTGTACACTTTAGATCTGTGCATTCTTTGAGTACAAATTATAGTTCAATTTTTAAAAATAGACTTATTTTAAAAATAAGTAATTAATGGAGAAAAGTGGTACCTGCCTGTAATCCCAGGTACATGGAAAACAAAGGCAGGAGGATCATAAATTTGAAACTCTGCAAGGCCCCCCACCCTAAATAATTGAAAGGGCCAGAAATATAGCTTCATGGTAGAGTGCCACTGGGTTCAATTCCCAGTGATGCATAAGTAAGTAAGTAAGTAAGTAAGTAAGTAAATAAATTGATAAATAGAAGTGAAAACATTTTTTCAAGATGATTTTTAACTCAGGATTGGTTGGAATCACATCTAAATATTTTTTTAGGTCTCTAAGAGGTTAAGTATTTTCTCCCATTTTTTGCATTTCTCTACTTCTTTTTTACCACAGTGATAGTCCAGGGCATATCACATTTTACAAGTGACATCAGTTGTTTCCTGATCACGATCTGTTTGAAGCAGTGAATGTGATTGGTGGGTGCATTCAGTCTGTATCACAGATACAAAGCCTTGCTCACCATGATGGATGGGCGTGTGCATGTGTGTGTGTGTGTGTGTGTGTGTGTGTGTGTGTGTGTGTGTGTGTTATTGGTTGTGGGATTGGTCTTGACTGAGAACACTGTCTTATAGTTAGTGGGATGGCAAGTAGGCATCTCAGGCAACATTGATGGCAGAAATCTCAAAGAATATAGCAGGAATCTGCCATGTAAGGCTCAGCAAGCTCAGAACACTTGGTTATCCTAATTGCTATAAATGGAAAGACCCTCACTATTGAGCTTCTCTGAGAGCTGCATCACACTGGGGTGGGAGGAGGGAGCCCATTTCCATAGAGAAGTACCCTGTTTCTATGGAGACTCCAGCTAGGCTTCAAGGGGCTGGTAGGATAGTACCAGTGGATGCTGCCAAGCCCTGGGTCATTCTGAGGAGCCTGCTACTTCAGGGGAGGTGGCAGGGTATCAGCCTATGGGGCCGGGACTAGGCTCTGTGAAGCTGTGTCAGGCTTGATTTCTAAGCAAGGTACTTGGCAATAAAAACCTCGGAAAACGTCCCATCCCCCACCATGCCATGGGCCACCAAAAAGCCCAGGTGTGTCTCTAAAAGCCAGGCTTGGGTATGAGCATGGACATCAATGATTGCAGAGTATCAACAATAGGGGTCCTTAAATCTCTTTCAGGTGAGTGCAGACTGAAAACAGGGACATCTGGAGGGAGATAGACTGGGTTTTAGAAAATCATCACATCTCTGGGTCTAGAACACGTAGATAGACCCACTCATGGAATTGTGCGTGTGAGTTTAAGGAGCAGGGGTCGATAACTGTGAAACCTGGTTCCTCAGGTTTTAGACACACCTGTTTAGTTCAAAAGAGTGATCTGAGTGCTAAAACAAGATCAAAATGAAGTGGTCTGTATCTGAAGACGTGCTGTGTTGAAGGTGGGAGAAAATCTCTGAAGCCCTCATGGAAAAGAATATGGAGAACTTTAAAGTCCTAGTTGAAGAGGACACGGTAAAGACAACAAATCAGTTTGGGCAGGCTGGCTAGCTGGAGGGATCACTCAAAAAAACAGGAATATGTGAGGAATAGCAGATGTAGAGGAGGCTTTAGTGGATTTGATTTGACTAATGTTGAATGTGAGTTATCTGTGGGATAATCACGTGGAAATGCCCTTCACAGACACCCTAGAACTGCAGGTGTGGATTTGGGAGTCATTTTCTTGAAGGCAACTGTTACAGCAAAGGGTGAATATGAAATCCCTCAGGAGAATATAGAAAGTAGAGAAGGAAATAGAGAAAGTAGGGATTCTTGTGATACTTGGTGTTCACGAAAATTGTAGTAAAATTTTATCCAGAAATGACAAAAAACACCACACTATCTAGGTCAGTTGTAGGTATCGCTTTCTCTAAATAATTTCCCTAAACAAGAGGTTACCTTATTAGCATTGATTTACAATAAATCAACTTTGAAATGGAGCCAGAAGCTACATGTACTTGACATTTCTTACGTTCTCTGTTTTCTCTATCAACTACCTGGATGAACTTCAAGTCATTTAGAAATCAGTGACATGTACTTTCTTTTAACTTTCCATATCAAAAAGATCAATATGACAATCTCTTTTATAGGTAGATATCTAGATGTTTTCAGAAAAAGAAATAAAATTCCACATTGAAGGCAGTTCCAGCAGATTTTACTATGGGAAATTGGTACATCATCTGTGGATGTGTAAAAGAGAAAACTAAACGTAAATGTTCAGGGATTTAAAAATACAATCTCTGAAGTTGTGCATACTGCTATTGTAAAGGCATTAAATATAAAGGTCAGTTCAGGAGGGACAATTTCATGGGGCATTAAAAAAATCTCCCAATGAATGTTTATATAATTTTATCTACATGTAAGTTTATCCTTGGTTTTACTGGCTAATTTTTTGTAGGTCACGGGTGTGGGGTAGGGTGAATAATGATACCCAAACAGATTTCCTTATCCTCTATGCTCTTTATTAATGTAGGGCATTAGATTGAATCATCATCATGGTCACCATTAGAATTCATTATTAACAATCATAACTCATGAATGACACTTTGTTACACAATATGTACTTGCTCCTTAGAATTTATATAATGCAGCATAGGTATTAGATCAACTTAATAGTAAACCCTCTGCTCTGCAATAATAATAACCATAATCATCATAATCATCTAGGGCATATTTCATAGAAAAATAATTTGAGTGTGAGTCTTCTTAGATTGCTTCAATACACATAAATGCCTGACGTTAAAAACCTTGTAGTTTAAAAGTGGCATGTTTTCTGTAAAAATTAGATTTAATTTCTGATAATCCATTCTATCAAAACTCAGTTAATTTCTTTGAAAAGATGAATTTTTACATACCTGAATCCAATCAGGATTTTTCAAATTGAGTAACGAATAGAGACACACATTAGATAAAAATACCTAACACTTATTAAATGCCTATAAGACTTTTACATGCATTAACTTATTTGGTTTACACAACAACTTATAAGATAACCTATTATCCTCGTTTTACAGAAAAAAGAATTGAAATTAATGCACAATATATTAATGCAAGTAGGGAAACATCAATGAATCCCTTTAATTTGCATAATGTACATTAATTTGTACAGTTAATATGTATTAACAGTTATGATTTAAGAAACAAAAAAGAAATTGACTCAGAAAATTTATCATGTAATAACTATTATTTGTAGTGATACTTTTTTACCTGATGATAATACCATATATTAGTAAAGTGTCTTATTATCTTCAATGCCCAGACATTCTTGTCTTTGGTTCTAATAATTCATTGCACATGATTAATAGGCCAACACAGCTTTCATTAAAATTCCAAATCTCAGCGCCATAAGAAGCTTAAAGTATTTAAATTTCCATAGAAAGTCGGTGCTTCAGTTAAGCACAACTAATTTTAAAATCTAAATATAAACAAAATAAATAAGTATAGAGTCTTAAAAGAAGAACTTTTTTTTTTTGCTTTGGCAATAAATGAAATGTTTTGCTGACTAACCTTAGGGATTCATTTCCTCAAACGAAAAAAAAAAAATGGGCATGACCAAAACGAGGAAGAATGGTGTGATCATGAAAACCCTTATGCACATCAGAGAAACAATGATTCATATTTGATGTCAATAGCACAAGCAATGATTAAAATTTTTAAATCCAATTTTCATGTTGCCCGATAAATTTCTTAAAACACACACACACACACACACACACACACACACACACACACACACACACAGTACAAGGTCAATTTATTCAGAAAAATATCTGAATGATTTCAGGTGCTTGTGGCAATATGAATTTATTACTGTGAAATTTATGAGCTATCTGGCCTGGCCCAGAGTTGTCCTCATATCCTTCCATGTGGTGTGGTTGCTTGGAGCTGAAGGAAAGATCAGAGGTCATTGTGCAGAACAGATGGCCTCAGTCAGTGAGGTCCAAGCTTTCCCAGTGATGCTGGTCCAAGGACACACTTTGGGGGAGGCTGGGCTCTTTCAACTAACATGCAGGGATGCCTTTACCCCTAACTGGTAGATTTAAAATCTTAACAAATTCACCAGGAAAAAGCCTCCCTCCTGTCTTGGAGATTCAGCACTCAATTTAGCATTTAACATCTTTTTCAGTTCTGATTTTTTGGGGCTGGGGTGTAGGGGGGCAGTTACCGGAGATTGAACTCAGGGGCTTGACCACTGAGCCACATCCCCAGCCCTATTTTATATTTTATTTAGAGTCAGGGTCTCACTGAGTTTTTTTGTGCCTTGTTTTTGCTGAGGCTGTCTTTGAACTCACTATCCTCCTGCCTCAGCCTCCTGAGTGCTGGATTACAGGCGTGCACCACTGTGCCAGCTCTTTCAGTTCTTTTTATTTCACCTGTGCTTCTTCTAGCATAAAGGGAAAAGGGAAGGCAAATTATTACCTCTTACAATATGTCAGAGCATTCTAGTTATAAAATTCTTCAAAATAAAAAATTCTCTTTTTTATGTAGGATTTTAAAATTTCTTTTCTTGGTAGTGGTTAGTTTCAATTCAAACAATTTTGTTCCTATACAGGGTCTAATTTAGTCCTAAGCCAGATCTACTAAGAAACCCAAAGAGGATAAGATCTGATCCCTTTTTTGCTGCGCCCCTCCCCTGACTCAGGCAATGGCAAGGCCCTATTGAGGTGGATGGTGCAAGGCGTCCATCCTCTGGAGGAGCGCAGTATGTTTCTGGGAATGGGATGATTTGTTTTTGTATTCCTTTAATAAGTATAGTTTTGACTTCTCATATGACCATTAACTATAAAGGAAATATCATGACTTTCCCAATTAATGCAACTACTTCTAAAGCATAGATCTGTTTGCTCTAATTGCAATGATTTAGCTGTGGAGTGTAAATTGTTAATGTCTAAAGAAAAACTCCCTGTATTCCTGTCAAGGAAGTTTTTGAGAAATTAAATTAAAATCTATAGAAGGAAAATTAATATTAAGAAGATAGATTAGTGCTTAGTACTGGGCAACTTCTTCTTGTTCCTGTGCACAATGGTTTGTGCTCTTACTTTTGTTTAATTACAAGTAATAACAAATCAACTACTTGCCGTAACCATGGCACCGGTTCCAGTCAGTAAGTCAAGAAAGTATAGTAAAGGTATAGGCCAATAGTTTGGGACATTTGTAACTATTATTAAAAGTTAACTAAGCAGAAACAGCTCAAAGCAAAACTTGAACTGAAAGTACAAATGCTTGCTTATGCATAAGCCAAGATACATTCTTCTATTCTAATTGTAGCTGCGTAATATTTTGTTTTGTTTGAATAATGATTCCTGTTTTGTAACCACAAAGTACTGTAAGCCTGCCAAAATGAAAAGTATATATGATCAACTTCACAAGTAAAGATTGGAATCAACACTTTCACTTTAGTGTCTGTGTTGTTTCTCCACCCCGCTTTTCGCCGACTCCTCAGCATTTATTCATCTCCTGAGACTCCCTGTTGGAGCTGGTCTCTGGCACTGTCCTTCAACCAACTTACAATCTAATGGGAAGATGAACTCAATATGTGCAGGAAACTTGGTAACAATTCTATGTAATCTACAAATTATCATTATTTTCCCTTAGTGTTTGCTTGGGCAGCTCTGGGAATGGAGCACTGAATACTTGTCAAAGCCCCTCATTCTATCTTGAATATGCGCTCCTCCAGGTCCTAGTTGGGCCTCTCAATTGTGTTCTAAACCCTAGGGAAACACCTTGTGTAAATGTACACTCAGTAAAGGTTTGAAGAATGAAGAGGGTCTGTCAAGTACATCCATGGAGCAGAGTTTTTAAAAGATTCTTTAAAGACGGTACTGTGTGGGAACTAAAGGATCTAACAGAGACTTGACCGAGGCGAGAGAAAATTTCTGTTCAGTGGTTCTGGTGCAGATATCTTGCTGAAAAAACTAAAGCCTCTTTGGGCATAAGTGAGGCAGCATAGCCCAGCGGCTTCTTAGGAACTCAGTGTCTCCTGTCTCCTAAACATATTCCTTATAGAGACCATCGGCTCAGTTCCCACAGAACAAACAGCTCTGCATCTTTCTTTCCCAATCAGTCATCTCAAAATCAGGTGACCGAGAATGAAGTCACTTATGAGTGACCTTAAAATATAATATTTCTAAAGGAGGGGGGGTTGTGTATGAAGTAGATTACTCACAAGCTTCAGGGATTTATTACAGTTAATAAATTGCTTGCAACTCCCCTCCCCAAGCATCCATGTGTTGTAATATAAAGATGAAAACCCCTAGTTAGTGAATGAATACGTTTCTAAACATAACTTCTTCTACAATAATGATTTTTATTTAAACAGATATTTTGGTAGGTCTATTGTTATGCTATATTGTATTATAATGGGAATGTGTCCCTATACTTTCTACCTAAAAATTATTCCTTTCTATTCTGCTCATCAAAAGCAGAGGATTAACACTAAGCATTATCTATTGTTTACCATAAGTAATTTTCCACACTCATCATCTCACTTAAGGAATTTAGGAATCCCAGGGTTTCTGGTTATGTTTTGGGTTTTCTTCCAGTACTGGAGGCATCATGCTAAATCCCTCAGGTTTTGTGATAACCTCTGAAGTTATTCATACTCTGGCAATACAAGTAGTATTGTGGAAACCTAGACACACATAGAAAAGTTGCTATGATAGGTCATTACATAAATGCCATCAAAATGGTAATGAAAATATGTACAATATTCTGTAATACGTTTTTAAGGTGTAGGTATGTCCTGATTCTGGAATAGTGTTTTTGAAAATTGTGATGGTAAATAAACTACTTACCAGCAACTCTCACAGAGAGGCGTAGATTTCTGGTTTTTGTGTGGCCCTTGCTGCTCTCCATACTAGCACCTGGGATGCAAAGAAAGCTCTTGGTAAAACTGGCTGTTGGTCTCCATTCACCACAACATGGACCTGTTATTCTGAGAGTTTCCTGTCCCATATCTGTGGCCTCATGAAGGAGTCAAAATTCTCTGATCTCTCACAATTCATTTTTCTGTGATGGACATTTATAGAGGTCTGGGGCCGACCTGTTGGGAATATGCATCATGCCTTTCCTCTGCAGCTGCTCTGGGACTCCTCAGTGTTCAAACACAACTCAAGGGCAACGGCTTGAGTTCAACTGCAACAATGGAGAGCAGTTAATTTGTTGTTGGATTCATTAATGTCTTGGCAATCACCTATTCCCAGCATGCAGTGAGAAGATCAGCGTCCTCTCTCTTCTGGGATGTGGGTGAGCAAAGTTGAGAGTGAGATTTCTTCTAAGAAGTTGTGTGTTGCTGAAACCTCAAGACTGCCTTCCCTTCCCGCTATGGAGAGAAGGGTTCAGGGTGGGTGTACACTTATTGGGATGGATTTTGCACGGCATATGAAGTTTTTCCTTCATGTTACATACTTTTCCAGATGGACAGATATCAGAAGCCACAATATTAAAAGCATCTCCACTATCTTCAGCTGATCCACTCTTCTAAGGGCTGATCCCTTACAAACCCTGTATGACTTCGTGCCCCTTAATTTTATGATCCTGCTGATGCTCATGACCTGGTGAAGAAATTGTTTGCTATGGAGTTTAAAAGTAGGGGAAAAAAAGAGTCATCAAACAGCTGTTTCGGGCACAGATGGAGAAAAGACAACAAGCTTGAAAGTCTTGTAGTATTTTACTGCACAAAAATAAAAATAAAAGTATTAGATAAAGAGGTATGTCTCTAAAACTTAAAATTTCCCATAATACAATGGGGTTTTCCTCATGCTTAGGAGAGACACATTAACAGTACACCTAAAAGATCTTAGAATGATTAGCCATCAGGGAAAGACAAAGCTAAAGCACATTTGATGAAGCACTTCACACATTCCAGGGTTGTCACAATAAAAGGAATGATAATGATGTGTTGTTAAGGGAGTGAGGAAATCAGAAGCTTTATTCACCTCTCCTAATAATAAGGTAAGCTGGTTCCACTGGTCTGAAAATGATCTGGAACTTCTTCAGAAAGTTAAATATGGAGTTAACGATCCACCTCTTCCACTCTTACTTACAAACTCAAGATAAATAAAAAAGTTGTCCACCAATGATTTGTACATGAATGTTCATATAATGTTCATATTATATATAATGTTCATATTACATATACGAATCTTATTCATATTAGTCAAAAAGTGAAAATGACCAGGCAGGTCTGTAATCTAGCTACTCAAGAAGCTGAGGCAGGAGGATCACCAATTAAGGGACAACCTGGGCAAATTTGCAAGACCCTGTCTCAAAAGAAAATTTTAAAAGTGTTGGGCTTTGAGGGATGAAAGATGGCGGCGAAGGGAGTGCATCACCCCAGTGCGCCGCATCACTGAGCCAGTGAAAGAAGATATGAAACGGCTGAAGGATATCTTGTTGGGAATTTCCAGTGAAATTGAGGCGCTACAGAATCTAATAGACAGGTTTCCATCGTTCGAGGATCAGCAGTGGGAGCTCCATTTCTCCGCACGGAGGGTCGCATAGCCTGATTGCTCCGCGGCGGGTTGTCTGCGGCGCGCCCTGGGGATCGGCAGGGAGTCGGAGCGGGAGAACAGCGAGGAGAGGGAGAACAGCGATACGGATTCGGGGGGCCCCTGCCAATGATACATCGGCAGCGCTTGGTGCGGAGTTCCGGCTTGAGACAGAGGAGAGAAGCGGCGGTTCCAGTCACCGGTCTGACCACGGAGGATGGCGGCCTCCATCTTGGAGAGATGATGTAATCATCCCATTGTTCTGCTGATCTCAGCTCATTCAGCTATGGAACAGGTGAATTCAGGCTGGTATTTGCCTTCGTCTAGCAGACAGATTTCTTGCTCAGGATCGGGACTAGGGATCCTGTGGAGAATACTCTTGAAGGCTCATGCCTGGCAAGGCGTGCGCCGGGCACTGAGCAGCGGGACTTGGGTTCCCGGGACTTGGGTTCCTGGGGCTAAACGGGCCCAGGTCTGAGGAATCTGCGGAGACTGCCTGTGAAGGCGAGCTCCCAGTGGAGCGTGCGCTGAGCTTGGGGCAACTGGGTTCTGACTCCCGAGACAGTTTTTTCCTGGGGCTGGGGAACCCCGGGGGTCGCTCGCTGGGGCCAGCTCCCAGCTGAGAGAGTGTATCCGGATCGGAAAGGCGGGGTTCTTGCTACCTAAGCTGCTTTGGCCCAAGGCTAGGGAACCGGCGGTGACTGCTTCTCGGCCAGAGTCCTGCTGGGTGCTGTGGGGGCAGAGTGGAGCTTCCACCTGCACTCAGAGCAGGCCAAGTGACCCGCCGGCGTGGTACCATGAAACCCCAAATGCAGCTGGTGCTGAAGAGAGAAGCCGCCCACGCTTAGAATAGGACCAGCGACCCACTGGCAAGACAGGCCAGGTAGCTTGCCAACGTGGTGGACACATAACACTGAGGCAGTCGCGTCACACTGGTTGGAGTGGGGTGGAGCAGGGTCGCCGCCCGGGTCCGGAGGGGGCTCAGCGACCCGTTGGAGAGGTAGTCAGGTACCCCCATTGGGAGTGGGGGCTGTGCAGAACTGCGACCCACCGGCCTAGAGGTCTGCCAGCATGGTAGACACGTCACACCAATTGGAGTGGGGGCACAGCAGAGCCGCCACCCACATCCAGATCAGGACCAACGACCCCAGGGTGTGGTAGTTACGTTACCACAATTGGAGTGGGGTCAGAGCAGAACAGCCACCAGTGCCTGCAGTGGGGGCAGACCTGCGACCAATTAGTGTGGTAGACAGACCACCCTAATTAGGGGAGGAGCACAGCCACTACCTGCCCTGCAAGGGAGACTTCCCAACTATACAAGAGCAATATAAATAAATAGGAGGTAAATTTCAAAAACACAACAGTTGCACCAAGCAGGAAGAAACGCGAGCAGTATGAAAAGACAAGGAAAGAAAGGTCCACAAGCAATGCAGGTCAACTCAACTTTAGAAGAGGTAATAGCTGCAACAGACGGAATGTCAGATAAAGAGTACAGGATATATATGCTTCAGATGATCTGGAGTCTCAAGGAAGACATGAGACAGCAAAATCAGACAATGAAAGATCACATTGACAAACAAATCCAGGAAGTAAAAGATCAATTTTACAGGGAGATAGAGGTAATAAAAAACAAACAAATTGAAATCCTGGAAATGCAGGAATCATTAAACCAACTTAAAAACTCAATTGAGAATACTAACAGCAGATTAGATCACTTAGAAGAGAGAACATCAGACAATGAAGACAAAGTATTTCAACTGGAAAAGAACATAGACAGCTCAGCAAGTCTGCTAAGAAACCATGAGCAGAACATCCAAGAATTATGGGACAATATCAAAAGACCAAATTTAAGAGTCATTGGGATACAGGAAGGCACAGAGCTCCAAACTAAAGGAATAAACAGACTATTCAGTGAGATTATACAAGAAAACTTCCCAGACTTGAAGAATGAGACAGAATCACAAATCCTAGAAGCCTACAGGACGCCGAATGTGCAAAATCATAAGAGATCCACACCTAGACACATTATAATGAAGATGTCCAACATACAGAATAAGGAGAGAATTTTAAAAGCTGCAAGAGAAAGAAAGCAGATTACATTTAGGTGCAAACCAATCAGGATAACAGCTGATCTTTCAACACAGACCCTGAAAGCTAGAAGATCCTGGAATAACATATTTCAAACACTGAAAGAAAATGGGTTCCAACCAAGAATCGTGTATCCGGCGAAATTAAGCTTCAGGATAGAAGATGAAATTAAAACCTTCCATGATAAACAAAAGTTAAAAGAATTCGCAGCTAGACAACCATCTCTTCAAAAAATCCTTGGCAAAACATTACAGGAAGAGGAAATGGAAAATAACACTGAAAACCAACAATGGGAGATAGGACAGTAAAGGGGGAAAAATAGTCAAAGAGGATAACAAATCAGGTTTAGAAACATCAATAAACAAATAAACATCAATAAACAAATATGGCTAGAAGAACAAATCATATCTCAATAATAACCCTAAATGTTAATGGCTTAAATTCACCAATTAAGAGACACAGGCTAGTAGAATGGATCACAAAAGAAGACCCAACAATATGCTGCCTACAGGAGACGCATCTGATAGAAAAAGATATTCATAGACTGAAGGTGAAAGGTTGGGAAAAATCATACCACTCATATGGAATGCGGAAACAAGCAGGAGTATCCATACTCATATCTAATAAAATAGATTTCAAACCAAAGTTAATCAAAATGGATAAAGAAGGACACTTCATACTGCTCAAGAGAACCATACACCAACAAGACATAACAATCATAAATATATATGCCCCAAATAATGGTGCGGCTGTGTTTATCAAGCAAACTCTCCTCAAGTTCAAGAGTCTAATAGACCACCATACAATAATCATGGGAGACTGTAACACACCTCTCTCACCACTGGACAGATCTTACAAACAAAATTTAAATAAAGAAACGATAGAACTCAATAACACAATTAACAACCTAGACTTAATTGACATATATAGACTATACCACCCCAAATCAAGTAGTTACACTTTTTTTCTCAGCAGCACATGGAACCTTCTCAAAAATAGACCATATATTATGTCACAGGGCAACTCTTAGACAATATAAAGGGGTAGAGATAATACCATGCATCTTATCTGATCATAATGGAATAAAACTGAAAATCAACGATAAAAGAATGAAGGAAAAATCAAGCATCACTTGGAGAATGAACAATAGGTTGCTGATTGATCAATGGGTTTTAGAAGACATCAAGGAGGAAATTAAAAAATTCCTAGAGTTAAATGAAAACACAGACACAACATATCGGAATCTATGGGACACATTGAAAGCAGTTCTAAGAGGAAAATTCATTGCTTGGAGTTCATTCCTCAAAAAAAGGAAAAACCAACAAATAAATGATCTCATACTTCATCTAGTTCTAATCACACTATACAGTCTGTCTCCCAGCCAGCTTCCTCAGGGCACTCTGGACCTCGTTGCTACTCAGGCTGTGAATCATGGGCTTCAACAGGGGGGTCACCACACAGAAGAGAACAGGGACCAGAGTGTCCGTGTCCAGCCTTCTCTGGGCCTGTCATAGTGGAAGTTGGCTGTTCCATAGAAGACCACTACGACAGTGAGAGGGGATGCACAGGTGGAGAAGGCCTTCCTCCTGCCCTGTGAAGAGGGAATCCCCAGGATGGCCGCCATGATGAGTGCGTAGGAGCCAGCAGTGAAGTGGCAGGGACTCAGGCCCATGGTGGCACTGACAACGTGGAGCGCAGACTCGTTGACAGAGGTGTCTGAGCAGGAGAGCTTCAGGAGCAATGGGGTGTCACAGAGAAAGTGGCTGATCTAATGGGGCCCACACAGAGTGAGTGTGATGGCCAGCACCGTGTGTGTGACCATATTCACCAGCCCACACAGCCAGGACTCAGTCACCAGGCAAACACAGACCTTCACACTCATGATAACTGGGTACTGAGGAGGACGGCAGGTGGTCACACAGCAGTCATAATGGCCACACAGCCAGTAAGAAGCCTTCTGTGTCGCACTTGTCACCAAGAAGAAGATCTGGGAAAGGCAGCCCTCATAATAAATGGCCTTCTTCTCCCAGAAGAAGTTCACCATCAGTACTGGGAAGGTGGTGGATGTTTTGCAGACTCCAAAAAGATCAAATTGCTGAGGAAAAAGTACATTGGAGTGTGGAGAGCAGGACTGCCCCTGGTGGTCACTATTATGAGCATGTTCCCCAGGAGAGTGGTCAGGTAAATGACCAGAAAGAGAAGGAAGAACCAGCCCTGTAGGTTAACGTGGTTGGAAAATTTCAAGAAGATGAATTCAGTGACAAATGATTGATTGCTCATTTCCAATGTTGTCATAGCTACAAAACAGAGAAAAAAAGATCATGACGAGAATGGACTGAGAGCACCCCAAACAGGCTTGTTAATCTGCAGCAACATGGCAAATAATATCAAATGAAAAGCAGCCTAGAGACTGATAACGTGTGGGACTGGTCTCAGGAAATCAGACCCATGGAACCGCACACATTTGCAGGGGTGATGGTGGGTGGAAGTAACCAGAGAATTGCTAGAAGCCAACAGAAAGCCATTCGACCTCATCATGGTGTGAAGTCATTTCTCACTGTCTCAGTAATCTCTGTCTCCTGTTGTCCTTTTATGTAAACATAGGATTTTTGGAGAAGTTCATTTTCATTGAAATGTTAGAAAAAAATTTACAAAGCAGAGTCATCATCTGCAGAAACAGTCGGTGTTGCCTTCAGTGTTTTTCAAAGTAGAGTTTTTCTCATTTAACATAAATCTTGATCTCTGTGTTCAGAAAGGCAGAAGTTAACTATCCCTGTACAATGCTGAAATTATCAGGGCCAGAGCAAAATAGAGGAAAAAAGTTGATGAAGCGGGGTTGGACTGGCTATCTTAAGTATACAGGGAAGATCAGTGGTGTAGAATGAGAATGAGAGGGTGGAGAGGTTTTGGAAGGGAGGAAATGTGAAAGGACTTACGCAGATCATGTTATGTGCACATGGAAGTCTACCACAGGGGACTGCACCTGTATGTATATGTAGAAAGCACCAGTCAGATATTAACAGATAAATGACCCAAAGAAAGATCAGTAGAGAAAGGAGAATGGGGGCGGGAAGAGGAGGGAGATGGGGGGTGGAGACTGAATGGAGTAAATCAGATTCCATGCATGTAGAATCTTTTCCAAATCAACCCAACTTCTATGTATAACTATTATGCTCTAATAAAAAAAAATTAAGAAGATGACATGATCCTATCAGCAAAGAGTGAGATTTGAATTCTTCTTGACCTATTTGTATACCTTTAATTTTTTTCATTTGTCCAATGGCTCTGGCAATTTCAAGGATGAAGTTGAATAGAAGTGGTTAAAGAGGGGGCACCCTGTCTTCTTCCAGTTTTTAGAGTGAATGCTTAAAAACTTTCTCCACTTAGAATGATGCTGCCTTGGGTTTAGTATAGATAGCTTTTACAATGCTTTTACAAAGTTCCTTCTGTGCCTAGTGTTTCTACTGTTTTGACAGGTAGGGGTGCTATATTGTGTTAAATGCTTTTTCTGCATCTATTGAGATGATCAATAAGCTTACATCTCTCTTAAATTAACTTAATCCCTCCCCTTTGGCTAAACATTCACATAATCTCCAGTCCTATAAATATTTTAATGAATATTTTCCTACATAAACACATGTGACCATTTTGAATTATCTCTTAGAATAAAATTTAAATCTGACATAAAAGAATTTGTTGTGCAGTTTCTATTTAAAACTAGCTCATGGGAGACATTATATTAAGTGAAATAAGCCAGACACATAAAGAGAAATAGCAGTTTTTCACTTCTTAGTGGAAGCTAAAAAGTTGATCTCAGAGAAGTAGGGAGTAGAGCGGTGGTTATTGGAGCCTGGGAGAGTATCTCAAAAATCATTGTGAGTCTGATTTCTCAAAGACACATGTGAAGCACTGCCTGAAACATGCCCTCTCAGTGTGGTCTGTAAAAAAAAAAATAAGAATGGACGTCTAACAGGGTCCTCAGAAAATCTCTCTTCTCTTCTCAGTGGGCAGCAGGAGGTCCATGGGTCCGGCTGCCTAGGAGCTAGCTGTGGTGTGCAAATGGGCAGGACCAGGACGGCTGGGGAATCTCAATTATCACTAGTAGACTGCATTCTAGGTGACGGCAGGCTGGAAACAGGCCATCCAGAAGGAAATGTCTTGAGCTCTGAAAATGACAGAATCTGTGGATTTAGGAAACTTTTGTGGGTCCAATCCACTAATAACACCTACTCCCTGGGTCAGTCCACGGTTGCCACAGTTACCACAGGCCTGACCAGAACAACCTGTGGGGGAGATGCACTCTTGCCTCCTGGCTTGGAGGTTTGGTCTGGGGCCAGCTGACCCATTGCTGCTGGCCTGAGATGAGGTGGGACACCAAGGTGGAAGGGAACAATAGGGGAAGCATTCCTAGCTCATGGCAGCCAGATTGTTGGGGCGGGGGAGGGGACCGGAGGAGACAGTTCACAAGGGACAAGATGTGATTCCCCAGGGCATGTCCCTGGCAACACTCTACCTGCCAACACTCCTCTCAGTACAGTGGGCCTTTCAGATAATTAACCCACAAAATGGATGGATCCACAAATTAGGTCACAAGTCTCACAGTCTAATCATTTCACCTCTGAACACTGCTACTGTGGCTGACCCTGAGCTTTTGGTGGTGGGATACCTTATTTCTAAGCCATAATAGTACCTACAGTTTATGTGCTTTGGTTAGAATTCCTTCATGTAGTCTGGGAGAGTATTCGGGTGCCAAAATAAGATTTAAAGGAAATATCTGGTAACTGAAGATATGAAATTTGGAGCTTGGGGAAAAGCTCTGAAGAGGAGCCCTGGGTGGAGCACTTTAAAGTCCTGGTGATGAGGAAACAATAGGGGACCTGGTCTGTGTGGTAGCTGAGTGGAAGTGGGATCACTCATTAAAACATAAAAAAAAACTTAAAAGGAGCGTGTCTGGGGAGAGGAAAGGAGGAAAGGAGGTTGGGCCTGGAGTCTGGGTACCTGCGGGGTCTCCCCGAGGATATTCCAGGAGGCAGCTGGACAGGTTCCCAGGAGATAGGCCTGGGAGTCATGGCTTAGAGTGACTGTGAAAATCACAGGTGCTCATAAAGCCAAAAGAGAGCAGGGTGAGGAGAGAAGGCCTGATGGACTGTGTGGAAAAAAAGTGTCCAGAAGGAGGCTCACCAGCTATCAGCAATCATTCTACACAACAGTGTCAAAGATCTGCTCTCTGTATCAGGCCTTCTGCACCCCAGTCTAAAACCTCTGCTCTCTATACCAGTCCTTCTGCACCCCAGTTTCCAACCTCTGCTCCTCTGCGCCTCTCTGTAACAGTCCATCTATACCTCAGTCTCCAAACTATTCTCTCTATAATATTCTTCTGCACACCAGTCTCCAAACTGTAATATCTGTAACAGGTCTTCTGCACCCCAGTCTCCAACCTCTGCTCACTGCAAGAATCCTTATGCACCCCAGTCTCCAAGTTCTGTTCTCTGAAAGAGTCTTCTACACTTCACTATGGAACATCTGCTCTCTGCAAGAGTCCTTCTGCACCTAAGTCTGAAAACTCTGCTCTTTTCAACAATCAATCTGCAACCCAGTCTCAAAACTCTGCTCTGTAACATTCCTTCTGCACCTCAGTCTTTAAACTCTGCTCTCTATAATATCATTCTTCACCTCAGTCTATAAACTGTGCTATCTGTAACATTCCTTCTGCACCCCAGTCTCCAACCTCTGCTCTCTGTAACAAGCCTTTTTCACCCCAGTCTCCAACCTCTGCTCTCTGTAACAAACCTTCTGCACCTCAGTTCTCAAAAATCTGCTCTCAGCAAGAGTTCTTCTGCACCCCAGTCTCGAACCTCTGTTCTCTGCAACAGTCCTTCTGCACCCCAGTCTCCAACCTCTGCTCTCTGCAACAATTTTCCTCACCTCAGTTTCCAAACACTACTCTCTGCAACAGTCTTTCTGCACCCTAGTCTTCAACCTCTGCTATCTGTAAGATTTTTCTTCGCCTCAGTCTCCAACCTCTGCTCTCTGTAACAGTCCATATGCACCCCAGTATCCAACCTCTGCTCTCTGTAACAATCTTCTGCACCTAAATCTCCAACCTCAGCTCTCTTCATACGTCCTTCTGCACCCCAGTCTCCAAACTCTCTTCTCTGCTACAGTCCTTCTGCACCCCAGTCTCCAACCTCTGCTTTCTGTATCATTTCTTCTGTACCCCAGTCTCCAACCTCTGCTCTCTCTAACAGTCCTTCTGCACCTCAGTCTACAACCTCTGTTCTCTATAACAGTCCTTCTGCACCCTAGTATCCAACCTCTACTCTCTGCAACATTTCTTCTGCACCCTAGTCTCCACCCTGTGCTCTCTGTAACTGTCCTTCTGCACCCCAGTATCAAACATCTGCTCTCTGTAAGTATTGTTCTCCACCAACATCTCCATCCTCTGCTCTCCTCAACGATCATTCTGCACCTCAGTCTCCAAACTCTGCTCTCTGCATCAATCCTTCTGCCCTCCAGTCTTCAACCTCTGCTCTCCGTAACAGTCCTTATGCAGCTCAGTCTCCAACTTATGCTCTCTCTGAGATCCTTATGTACACCAGACTAGAACATCTGCTCTCTGAAACGATCCTTTAGAACCACAGTCTCCAAACTCATCTCCCTGTAACAGTCCTTCTGTACAGCAGTCTCCAAACTCTGCTCTCTGTAAAGGTCCTTCTACACCCCAGTCTCCAATCTCTACTTTCTGTATTAGACCTTCTGCACCCCAGTCTCCAACCTCTGATCTCTGTAACAATTCATCTGGACAGCAGTCTACAACCTCTGCTCTCTACAACGTTCTTTCTGCTCCTCAGTCTCCAAACTCCACTCTCTGTAAAAGTCTTTCAGCACCTGAGTCTCAAAACTCTTCTTTGTGAGATCCTTCTGCAATACATTCTCCAAACTGTGCTCTCTGTAACAGTCCTTCTGCACCCGAGTCTCCAAACTCTGCTCTCTGTAAGAGGTCTTCAGCACCCTAGTCTTATAACTCTGCTCTCTTTAACAGGCCTTCTGCAACGAAGTCTCCAACATCTCCTCTCTGCAATGGTCCTTCTGCACCCCAGTCTCCAAACTCTGCTCTCTGTAACAGTCCTTCTGTACCGCAGTCTCCAACCTCTTCTCTCTGTAACGGTCCTTCTGCACCCCAATTGCCAACCTCTTCTTCTGTAATAGTCCTTCTGCCCCTCAGACTACAACTTATGCTCTCTGTAACAGTCCTCCTGCACCTCAGTCTGAAACCTCTTCTCTCTGCAACGATCCTTCTGTACCCCAGTCTCCATACTCTGCTCTCTGTAACAGTCCTTCTGCAAACCAGGATCGAACATCTGCTCTCTGCAACGATCCTTCTGCACCCCAGTCTTCAACCTCTGCTCTCTGTAACAGTCCTTATGCAGCTCAGTCTCCAACTTATGCTCTCTCTGAGATCCTTCTGTACACCAGTCTAGAACATCCGCTCTCTGAAACGATCCTTTAGAACCACAGTCTCCAAACTCATCTCCCTGTAACAGTCCTTCTGTACAGCAGTCTCCAAACTCTGCTCTCTGTAAAGGTCCTTCTACACCCCATTCTCCAACCTCTACTTTCTGTATTAGTTTTTCTGTACCCCAGTCTCCAACCTCTGATCTCTAACAATTCCTCTGGAAAGCAGTCTATAACCTCTGCTCTCTACAACGTTCTTTCTGCTCCTCAGTCTCCAAACTCTACTCTCTGTAAAAGTCTTTCAGCACCTCAGTCTCGAAACTCTGCTCTCTGTGAGATCCTTCTGCAACACATTCGCCAAACTGTGCTCTCTGTAACAGTCCTTCTGCACCCGAGTCTCCAAACTCTGCTTTTTGTAACAGGCTTTGGCACCCCAGTCTTACAACTCTGCTCTCTTTAACAGGCCTTCTGCACCGAAGTCTCCAACATCTCCTCTCTGCAATGGTCCTTCTGCACCCCAGTCTCCAAACTCTGCTCTCTGTAACAGTCCTTCTGTACCACAGTCTCCAACCTCTTCTCTCTGTAACGGTCCTTCTGCACCCCAATTGCCAAACTCTTCTTTCTGTAATAGTCCTTCTGCCCCTCAGACTACAACTTATGCTCTCTGTAACAGTCCTCCTGCACCTCAGTCTGAAACCTCTGCTCTCTGCAACGATCTTTTTGTACCCCAGTCTCCATACTCTGCTCTCTGTAACAGTCCTTCTGCAAACCAGGATCGAACATCTACTCTCTGCAACAGTCTTTATGCACCTCAGTCTGAAAACGCTGCTCTCTGCAACAAACCTTCTGCATCCCAGTCTTAAACCTCTGCTCTTGTTATACTTTTTATGCACCTCTGTCTGCAAATTGCTTTCTGTATGATCCTTCTGCAACCCAGTCTCGAAACTGTGCTATCTGTAACAGTCCTTCTGCACCCCAGTCTCCAACCTCTGCTCTCTGCAACAGTCCTTCTGCACAGCAGTCTCCAAACTCTACTCTCTGTAAGATCCTTCTACACCACAGTCTCCAACCTCTGCTCTCTGTAACAGTTTTTGTGCACACCAGTCTCCAACCTCTGCTCTATGCAACAGTCCTTCTGCACCCAGTTCTCCAAACTCTATGCTCTGGAAGATCCTTCTGCACTGCAGTCTCCAAACTCTGCTCTCTGTAACAGTCCTTCTGCACCCCAGTATCCAACCTCTTCTCTCTGCAACTGTCGTCCTGCAACCCAGTCTCCAACCTCTACTCTTTGTAAGATTCTTCTGCACTGCAGTCTTTAAACTCTGTTCTCTGCAAGAGTCCTTCTCCACCCCGGTCTCAAACCTGTACTCTTTGTAACAGTCCTTCTGTACTGCAGTCTCCAGCCTCTGCTCTCTGTAACAATTTTTCTGCACCCCAGTCTCCAACCTCTGCTCTCTGCAACAGTCCTTCTGCACGCCAATCTCCAACCTCTGCTCGATGGAACATTTATTCTACACACAGGTCTCCAATCTGTGCTCCCTGTAACTGTCATTCTGCACCCCAGTCTAAAAACTCTGCTCTCTGTAACGATCCTTCTCTACGAGAGTCTCCAAACTCTGCTCTCTGCAGCGATCCTTCTGCACCCCAGTCTCCAACCTTTGGTCTCCGTAACTGTCTTTCTGACCTCAGTCTCCAACCTCTGGTCTATGTAAAGATCCTTCTGCACCTCATTCTCCAACCTCTGCTCTCTGCAACAATCCTTCTGCACCTCAGGTTCCAACATCTGCTCTCTGTAACAGTCCTTCTGCACCTCAGTCTCCAACCTCTGCTCTCTGTACCGATCCTTCTGTACCTCAGTCTCCAACATCTTCTCTATATAACAGTCCTTCTGCAACTCAGTCTCCAAAATCTGCTCTCTGCAACAGGCCTTCTGCACCCCAGTCTCCAGACTCTGCTCTCTGTAACAGTTCTTCTGCACTCCAGTCTCCAACCTCTGCTCTCTGTAACAGTCCTTCTGCACCCGAGTCTCCAAACTCTGCTCTCTGTAACAATGCTTCTGCACCCCAGTCTCTAACCTCGGCTCTCTGTACAGTTCTTCTGCACCACAATCTCCAAACTCTGCTCTCTGTAACACTCCTTCTGCACCCCAGTCTCCATCTTTTGCTCTCTGCAACAGTCCTTCTGCACCTCAATCTCCAAGCTCTGCTCTCTGTAACAATCCTTCTGCACTTCTGTCTTCAACGTCTCCTCTCTATAACAGTTTTTCTGCACCCCAGTCTTCGACATCTGCTCTCTTCAACGGTCCTTCTGCACCCAAGACTCCAAACTCTGCTCTCTGTAACAGTCCTTCTGTACTGCAGTCTCCAACCTCTTCTCTTTATAACTGTCCTTATTCACACCAATTGCCAATCTCTGCTTTCTGAAAAAGTCTTTCTGCACCTCAGACTCCAACCTCTGCTCTTTGTAACAGTCCTTCTTAGCCTCAGTGTGAAACCTCTGCTCTCTGCAACAATCCTTCTAAACCCCAGTCTTCAAACAGTGCTATTTATAAAAATCCGTCTGCACCCCAGTCTCCAACATATGCTCTCTGTGACAGCCCTTCTGCACTCCAGTCTCCAAACTGTGCTCTCTTTAACAGGCCTTCTGCACCCCAGTCTGCAACATCTGCTCTCTCCAACGATCATTCTAATCCCATTATAGAACGTCTGTTCTCTGTTAGATCCTTCTGCACGCCGTTCTCCAAACTTTTCTCTCTCTAACAGTCATTCTGCACCTCAGTCTCCAACCTCATCTCTCTGCAATGGCCCTTCTGCACCCCAGTATCCAACCTCTGTTCTCTGCAGCTGTCCTTCTGCATCCCAGGCTACAAACTCTGCTCTCTGTAACAGTCCTTCTGCACCCCAGTCTCTAAACTCTACTTTCCGTATCAGTTATACTGCATGCCAGTCTAAAACCTCTGCTCTCTGTATCAGTCCTTCTGCACCCCAGTGTCCAACCTCTGCTCTCTGCAAAAGTCCTTCTATACGCCAGTCTCCAATATCTGCTCTTTGCGAGGATCCTTCTGCATCCCAGTCTCCAATGTCTGCTCTCTGCAACAGTCCTTCTACACAACAGTCTCCAACCTCTGCTATCTGCTATAGTCCTTCTGCACCACAGTCTCCAACCTCTGCTCTCTGCAACATTTCTTCTGCACCCCAGTCTCCAACCTGTGCTCTCTGTAACTATCCTACTGCAATCAGGTCTCCAAACTCGGCTCTAAGTAGCGATCCTTCTGCAACTCAGTCTCCCACCTCTGCTCAAGGCAAAGATTTTTCTGCATCCCAGTCTCCAACCTCTGCTCTCTTTAACAGTCCTTCTGCACATCAGTGTCCAACCTCTGCTCTCTGTAGCAATCCTTCTGCACCTCATCTCCAAACTCTGCTCTCTGTAACAGGCCTTCTGCACCACAGTTTCCAACCTCTGATCTCTGTAACAGTTCTTCTGTTCCCAAATCTCCAAACTCTACTCTCTGTAACACTCCTACTGCACCCCAGTCTCCATCCTCTGCTCTCTGTAGGAATCCTTTGACACCCTGTCTCCAACCTCGCCTCTGTGTAAAAGTCCTTCTGCACCTCAGTCTCCAACCTCTGCAATCTGTAACAGTCCTTCTGCACCCCAGTCTCCAAATTCTACTCTCTGAAACGATCCTTATGCACCTCAGTCTCCAAACTCTGCTCTGTCTAACAATCCTTCTGCGCCCCAGTCTCCACCCTCTGTTCTCGGCAATAGTCCTTCTGCATCACGGTCTCCAAACTTTGCTCTCTGTAAAAGTCCTTCTCTTCTGAAGTCTCCAAACACTTCTCTCTTTAATGGTCCTTCTTAACCCCAGTCTCCAACCTCTGCTTTGTGTATCAGTTCTTCTGCACCCCATTCTCCAACCTCTGCTCTGTGTATTAGTCCTTTTGCACCTCAGTCTCCAACCTCTGTTCTCTGCCGCAGTCCTTTTACACCCCAGGAACCAAACTCTGCTCTGTGTAACGTTCCTTCTGCACCTTAGTTTTTAAACTCTGGTCTCTGCAACGATACTTCTGCACCCCAGTCTCGAACCTCTGCTCTCTGCATCAGTCCTTATGCACCTAAGTCTCCAAACTCTGCTCTCTGCAACATTTATTCTGCACCCCACTCTCCAAACTGTGCTCTCTGTAACTGTCCTTCTGCAACTCAGTCTCCATCCTCTGCTCTCTCTAACAGTCCTTCTGCACCCCAGGCTCCAACATCTGCTCTCTGCCAGGATTCTTCTTCTACCCAGTCTCCAACCTCTGCTCTCTGTAATAGTCCTTTTGTATCGCAGTCTCCAACCTCTTCTCTTTGTAACGGTCCATCTGCACCCAAATTACCAACCTCTGCTTTCTATAACAGTCCTTCTGGACCTCAGACTCCAACCTCTCCTCTCTGTAAGCGTCCTTTTAAGAATCAGTTTGAAAGCTCTGCTCTCTGCATCGATTCTTCTACACCCCAGTCTCCAAACTGTGCTATCTATAACAATCCTTCTGCACCCAAGTCTCCAAACTCTGCTCTCTGTAACAGGTCTTCTGCAACCCAGTGTCCAAACTCTGCTCTCTGCAACAATCCTTCTAAACCCCAGTCTCCAAACTGTGCTATCTATAAAAATCCTTCTGCACCCCAGTCTCCAAATTGTGCTCTCTGTAACAGGCCTTCTGCACACCAGTCTTTAACCTCTGCTCTCTGTAACAGGCCTTCTACACCCCAGTCTCGAACCTCTGCTCTCTGCAACAGTCCTTCTACACCCCAGGCTCCAACCTCTGCCCTCTGCCACTATAGTTGTGCACCTCAGTTTTTAACCTCTGCTCTCTGTAACAATCCTTCTGCAACTCAGTCTCCAACCTCTGCTCTCTGTGACAGCCCTTCTGCACTCCAGTTTCCAACCTCTGTTCTCTTTAACAGTCCTTCTGCACCCCAGGCTCCAAACTCTGCTCTCTGTAACAGTTCTTCTGTACTGCAGTCTCCAACCACTGCTCTCTCCAACGATCATTCTACATTCCAGTCTTCAACGTCTGTTCTCTGTAAGATCCTTCTGCACGCCGTTCTCCAAACTTTGCTCTCTGTAACAGTCCTTCTGCACCTCAGTCTCCAACCTCATCTCTGTGCAACGGCCCTTCTGCACCCTCAGTATCCAACCTCTGTTTTCTGCAGCTGTCCTTCTGCACCCCAGTCTCCAAATTCTACTTTCTGAAACGATCCTTATGCACCTCAGTCTCCAAACTCTGCTCTCTTTAACAGTCTTTCTGCACCCCAGTCTCCAACATCTTCTCGCTGCAACGGTCCTTCTGCACCCCGTTCTTCAAACTCTGCTCCCTGTAAGAATCTTTCTGCACCCCAGTCTCCACCCTCTGTTCTCAGCAATAGTCCTTCTGCATCACAGTCTCCAATCTTTGCTCTCTGTAAAAGTCCATCTCTTCTGGAGTCTCCAATCTCTTCTCTCTGAAATGGTTTTTATTAACCCCAGTCTCCAACCTCTGCTTTGTGTATCAGTTCTTCTGAACCCCAGTCTTTAACCTCTGCTCTGTGTATCAGTCCTTTTGCACATCAGTCTCCAACCTCTGTTCTCTGCCGCAGTCTTTTTACACCCCAGGAACCAAAATCTGCTTTGTGTAACGATCCTTCTGCACCTTAGTTTCCAACCTCTGCTCTCTGCAACGATACTTCTGCACCCCAGTCTCGAACCTCTGCTCTCTGCATCAGTCCTTATGCACCCAAGTCTCCAAACTCTGCTCTCTGCAACATTTATTCTGCACCCCACTCTCCAACCTGGGCTCTCTGTAACTGTCCTTCTGCAACTCAGTCTCCATCCTCTGCTCTCTCTAACAGTCCTTCTGCACGCCAGTCCCCAACATCTGCTCTCTGCAAGGATTCTTCTGCACCTCAGTCTCCAAACTCTGCTCTCTGCTATGATCTTTCTGCACCGCAGTCTCCAACTTCTGCTCTCTGTAACAGGCCTGCTGCACCCCAGTCTCCATCATCTTCTCTCTGCAACAACGCTCTGCACCTCAGTCTCCAAACTCTACGCTCTGCAACATTTCTTCTGCACCCCAGTCTCCAAACACTTTTCTTTGCAATAGTCGTTCTGCACCCTAGTCTCCAAACTCTGCTCTCTGTAACAGTCCTTCTGTACAACAGTCCCCAAACTCTGCTCTCAGTAAGGGTCCTTCTTCACCTTAGACTCTAACCTCTGCTCTCTCTAACAGTCCTTCTGCACCTCAGTCTCCAACCTCTGCTCTCTGCAACAGTCCTTCTTCACCCCAGTCTCAAACATCTGCTCTCTGCAACAGTCCTTCTACACCCAAGTCTCTAACCTCTACTCTCTACAACGATCGTTCTGCACCCCAGTCTCCAACGTCTGCTCTCCGCAAGAGTCCTTCTGCACCCCAGTCTCCAACGTCTGCTCTCCGCAAGAGTCCTTCTGCACCCTAGTCTCCAACATCTGGTCTCTATAAGATCCTTCTGCACCCCAGTTTTCGAACTGTACTCTCTGTGACATTCCTTCTGCACCCCAGTCTCCAAGCTCTCCTCTCTGTAACAGTCCTTCTGTACCGCAGTCTCCAAACTCTGATCTCTGTAACAGTCTTTCTGCACCCCAGTCTCCAACCTCTGCTCTCTGCAACATTTCTTCTTCACCCCAGTCTTCAACCTGTGCTCTCTATAACTGTCCTTCTAAACCCCAGTCTCCAACCTTTGCTTTTAGTAACAATCCTTCTGCATCTCAGTCTCATACCTCTGCTCTCTGTAACAGGACTTCTGCACCCCAGTCTCCAAACTCTGCTCTCTGTAACAGTTCTTCTGCACCCCAATCTCTAAACTCTGCTCTCTGTAATAGTCCTTCTGCAACTAAATCTCCAAACTCAGCTCTCTGTAACGATCCTTCAGCACCTCAGTCTTTAAACTCTGCTCTCTTTTACAGGCCTTCTCCACCCAAGTCTCCAACCTTTGCTCTCTGGGTCAACATTCTGCACCCCAGTATCCTACCTCTGCACTCTGTAACAATCCTTCTGCCCCTCAGTCTCCCACCTCTCCTCTCTGCAATGGTACTTCTGCACCCCAGTCTCCAAACTCTACTTTCTGCAACAGTTCTTCTACACCCCAATCTCCAACCTCTACTCTATGCAACAGTCCTACTGCACCCCAGTCTTGAACATCTGACCTTTGCAACAGTTCTTCTCCACCCCATTCTCCAACCTCTGCTCTCTGTAACAGTCCTTCTGTACTGCAGTTTCCAAACACTTCTCTCTGTAACGGTCTTTCTGCACCCAGTCTCAAACCTCTGCTTTCTGTATCAGTCCTTCTGCACTCAAGTCTCCAAGCTCTGCTCTCTGTAACAGTCTTTCTGCACCTCAGTCTCCAAATTCTGCTCTCTGCAACAGTTCTTCTGCACCCCAATCTCCAACCTCTGCTCTCTGCAAGAGTTATTCTACACCTAAATTTCAAATCTGTTCTCTCTGCAACAGTCCTTCTGCACCTCAGTCTCCAAACCCTGCTCTCGGCAACAGTCCTTCTGCACCTCAGTCTCCAACCTCTTCGCTATGTAAGATCCTTCTGAAAACCTGTCTCCTAACTCTGCTTTCTGTAACAGTCCTTCTTCACCCCAGTCTCCCAACGCTGATCTGTGTAACAGGCCGTTTGCACCCAAGTCTCTAACCTCTTCTCTCTGTAACAGTTCTTCGGCACCCCAGTCTCCACACTCTGCTCTCTGCAACGATCCTTCTGAACCAAAGGCTCCAAACTCTGCTCTCTGCAACACTCCTTCTGCACCCCAGATTCCAAACTCTTCTCTCTATAAGATCATTCTGCACCCCAGTGTCCAAACTCTTCTTTCTGTAACATTCCTTCTGCACCCCAGTCTCCAAACTCTGCTCTCTGCAATGGTTCCTCTGCACAGAAGTCTCCAATCTCTCTTCTCCACAACAGTTCTTCTGTACCACAGTCTTTAACCTCTATTCTCTTTAAGGGTCCTTTTTCACTCCAATCCTCAACCTCTGCTTTCTGTATCAGTCCTTCTGCAACACAGTCTCCAAACTCTGCTCTCTGTAAAAGTCCTTCTGTACCTTACTGTGAAACCTCTGCTCTCTGCAACAGTCCTTCTCCACCCCATTCTTCATCCTTGCTCTCTGCAAAAGTCCTTCTGCACCTCAGTCTCCAAATTCTGATCTGTGTAACAGGCCATTTGCACCCAAATCTCCAAACTCTTCTCTCTGTAACAGTTCTTCTGCACCCCAGTCTTTAAAATCTGCTCTCTGCCACAGTTTATCTCGACCCCAGTCTCCAAACTCTGGTCTTTTTAACAGTCCTTCTGTACAGCAGTCTCCAAACTCTGCTCATTGTAAGGATCCTTCTGCTCCCCAGTCTCCAAACTCTGTTTTCTGTATCAGTTTTTCTTAACCCCAGTCTCCAACCTCCGCTCTCTGTTACTTTCTTTCTGCATGTCAGACTCCAACCTCTCTCTCTGCAACAGTCTTTCTGGGTCCCAATCTCCAACTTCTGCTCTCTTCAACAGTCCTTATGCACCTCAGTGTCTAACCTCTGCTCTCTGTAAGATCCTTCTGAAACCCTGTCTCCAACCTCTGCTTTCTGCAATTGTCCTTCTGCACCCGAGTCTCCAACCTCTGTTCTCTACAACAGTCCTTCTGCAGCTCACTCTGCAACCTCTGCTCTCTGCAACAGTCCTTCTGCGTCCCAATATCCAACCTCTGCTCTCTGAAACAGTCCTTCTGAACCTCAGTGTCCGAATTCTTCTCTCTGTAAGATCCTTCTGAAACCCAGTCTCCAACCTCTGTTCTATACAACACTTATTCTGCACCCAATCTCCAACCTCTACTCTCTGTAACAGTCCTTTTGCACCTCAGTCTTCAACCTCTGCTCTCAGCAACGATTCTTCTGCACCTCAGTCTCCAAACTCTTCTCTCTGTAACAGTCCTTCTGCTCCCCAGTCTCTAACCTCTGCTGTCTGCAATGATCCTTCTGCACCCCAGTCTCCAACCTCTGCTCTCTGCAACGATCTTTCTGCACCCCAGTCTCCAACATCTTCTCTATGCAACAGTCCTTCTGAATCCCTGTCTCCAACCTGCTCTATTAAATGTCCTTCTGTGCCACAGTTTCAAAACTCTGCTCCCAGTAACATTCCTTCTCCACCACAGTCTCCAACCTCTGCTTTCTGCAAGGGTACTGCTGCACCTGAGTCTCCAACCTCTGTTCTCTGTAACAATCCTTCTTTTTCCCATCTCCAACCTCTTCTCTATAATAGTCCTTCTGTACCTCAGTTTCCAACTTCTGCACTCTGCAAAAGTACTTCTGCACCCCTGTCTCCAACCTCTGCTCTCTGTAAGATCCCTCTGCACCCTAGTCTCCAAACTCTGCTCTCTGTAACAGTCCTTCTACACCTCAGTCTCCAACCTCTACTCTCTGCAAAAGTCCTTCTACACCCCATTCTGTAACCTCTGTTCTCTGCAACAGTCATTATAAACCACAGTTTCCAACATCTGCTCTCTGGAACAGTCCTTCTCTACCCTAGTCTCCAACGTATCCTCACTGTAACAGTCTTTCTGTATTGCAGTCTCCAAACTCTGCTCTCTCTAACGGTCCTTCTGCACCACAGTCTCCAACCTCTGCTCTCTCTATCAGTACTTCTGCACCCCAGTCTCCAACCTCTGCTCTCGGTAACATTCATTCTGCACCTCAGTCTCCAACCTCTGCTCTCTGCGAAAGTTCTTCTGCACCCCAGTCTCCAACCTCTTCTCTTCGCAACAGTTCTTCTGCACCCCAGTCTCCACCATCTGCACTCTGAAACAGTCCTTCTTAACCGCAGTCTCCAAACTCTGCTCTCTGTAACAGGCCTCCTGTACTGCGGTCTCCAAAGTCTCCTCTCTGTAATTTTCCTTCTGCACCACAGTATCCAACCTCTGTTTTCTCTATCAGTCCTTCTGCACCCAAGTCTCTAACCTGTGATCTCAATAACACTCCTGCATCTCAGTCTCCAAACTCTGCTCTCTCCAACAGTCCTTTTACACCCCAGTATCCAACATCTGCTCTCTTTAACAATCCTTCTGTACCTCAGTCTCCAACCTCTACTCTCTGTAACAGTCGTTCTACACCGCAGTCTCCAACCTCTGCTCTGTGTAAGATCTTTCTGCACCCTTTCTCCAAACTCTTCTGTAACAGGCCTTCTGCACCCCCGTCTCCAACCTCTGTTCTCTGTAACAGTCCTTTCGCAAACCAGTCTCAAACCTCTGCTCTCTACAACGATCCTTCTTCACCCCAATCTCCAACATCTGCTCTCTGAAAAAGTCCTTCTGCAACCAAGTCTCCAACAACTGCTCTCTGAAACAGTCGTTCTGCACCTCAGTATAAAAATTCTATGCTCTGCAATAATCCTTCTGCACCCCAGTCTCCAAACTCTGCTCTCTGTAACAGTCCTTCTGCGCCCAGTCTCAAACCTCTGCTCTCTGTAACAGTTTTTCTATACCGCAGTCTCAAAACTCTGGTCTCTGTAACGGTCCTTCTGCACCCCAATTTTCAACCTCTGCTTTCTGTAACAGTCTTTCTGCACCTCAGTCCCAAAAATCTGCTCTCTGGAGCAGGCCTTTAACACCCCAGTTTTCAAAATCAGCTCTCTCCAATAATCTTTCTTAACCCCTGTCTCCAACTTCTGATCTCTGCAACAGTCCTTCTGCACCTCAGTCTCCAAATTCTGCTCTCTGTAAAATCCATCAGAACCCCAGTCTCCAAAGTCTGCTCTCTGCAACAGTTCTATTGCAACAGAGTCTCCAACCTCTACTCTCTCTACCAGTCTTTCAGCACCCCAGTCTTTAAACTCTGCTCTCTGTAACAGTCTTTCTGCACCTCAGTCTCCAACATCTGCTCTCTGCAACAGTCCTTCTACACTCCAGTCTCTAACCTCTGCTCTCTGCAACAGTTCTTCTGCACCCCAGTCTCCAACCCCTGCTCTCTGCAACAGTCCTTCTGCACCCCAGTCTCCAAAATCTGCTCTCTGCTACGATCCTTCTGGACCCCAGTCACCAACTTCTACTCTCTGTAACACTCCTTCTGCACGACAGTCTCCAAAACCTGGTCTCTGTAAGATCTTTCTGCACTCCAGTTTCCAAACTCTGCTCTCTGTAACATTCATTATTCAACCCAGTCTTTAAACTTTGCTTTCTGCAAGTGTCCTGCTGCACCCCAGTCTCCAACATCTGTCCTCTGCAATAGTCCTTCTGCTTCCCTGTCTCAAACATCTGCTTTTTGTAACAGTCCTTCTGTACCTCAGAATCCAAACTCTACTCTCCATAACGGGCCTTCTGCACCTCAGTCTTCAAACTCTACTTCTGTATCAGTCCTTCTGTACCTGAGTCTCAAACCTCTGCTCTATGTATCTATCTTTCTGCACCTTAGTCTGCAACCTATGCTCTCTGTAACAGTTTTTCTATACCACAGTCTCCAAACTCTGGTCTCAGTAAGTGTCCTTCTACACCCCAATTTCCAAACTCTGCTTTCTGTAAGAGTCCTTCTGCACCTCAGTCTCCAAACTCTGCTCTTTATAACAGTCTTTCTACACCTCAGTCTCCGACTTCTTCTCTCTGTAACGATCCTTCTGCACCCCAGTCTCAAAACTCTACTCTATGTAACAAGACTTCTACACCTCAGTCTCCAATCTCTGCTCTGTGCAACAGTCCTTCTGCACCACAGTCTCCAATCTCTGGTCTCTGTAAGATCCTTCTGTACTCTAGTTTTCAAACTCTGTTCTCTAAAACATTCCTTCTCCACCCCAGTCTTTAATCTCTGCTTTCTGCAAGTGTCCTGCGGCACCCCAGTCTCCAACCTCTGTCCTGTGCAACAGTCCTTCTGCTCTCAGTCTCCAACATCTGCTCTCTGTAACAGACCTTCTGTACCGCAGTCTCCAAACTCTGCTCTCTGTAATGGTCCTTCTGCACCCCAGTCTGCAAACTCTGCTTTCTGTATCAGTCATTCTGAACCTCAGTCTCAAACCTCTGCTCTTTGGATCTATCCTTCTGCACCTCAGTCTCCAACCTGTGCTCTCTATAACATTCCTTCTGCACCCAGTCTCCAACCTCTGCGCTCTGTAACAGTTTTTCTATACCGCAGTCTCCAAACTCTGTTCTCTTTAACGGTCCTTCTGCACCTCAATTTCCAACCTCTGCTTTTTGCAACAGTCCTTTTGCACACAAGTCTCCAAACTCTGCTCTTTGTAAGATCCATCTGAACCCCAGTCTTCAAAGTCTGCTCTCTGTAACAGTTCTTCTTTACCCCAGTAATCAAAGTATGCACTCTGTAACACTCCTTCTGCACCTCAGTCTCCAACCTCTGCTCTCTGTAAGATCTTTCTGTACTTAAGTTTCAAAAATCTGCTCTGTCTAAATTTCCTTCTCCAATACAGTCTCCAACGTCTTCTTTCTGCGAGGGTCCTGCGGCACCCCAGTCTCCAAACTCTGTAATTTGTAACAGTCCTTATATTCCCCAGTCTCTAACATCTGCTCTCTGTAACAGTCCTTATGTACCGCAGTCTCCAACCACTGCTCTTGTAACAGTCCTTCTACAACCCACTCTCCAACCTCTGCTTTTTGAATCAGTCCTTCTGCACCCCAATTTCTGCACCTCAGTCTAAAACCTCTGCTCTCTAAGATTCTTCTGCACCACTGTCTCCAACCACTGCTCTCTGTAACAGTCCACCTGAACCTCAGGCTGAAACCTCTGCTCTTTGTAAGTGCCTTCAGCAACCCAGTCTCCAACTTCTGCTCTGTGTAACAGTCCTTCTGCACCCCAGTCTCCAACCTCTCCTCTGTGTAACAGGCCTTCTGCACGCCAGTCTCAAAACTCTGCTCTCTATAGCAGGCCTTCTGAACCACAGTCTCCAAACATTGTTCTCTGCAATGATGCTACTTAACCCCAGTCTCCAACCTCTGATCTCTAACACACTCCTTCTGCACCTCAGTCTCCAAATTCTAATCTCTATAAGATCCTTCTGCACCCCTGTTTCGAACCTCTGCCCTCTGTAACAATCCTTCTGCACCCCAGTCTCCAAATCTGATCACCGCAACAGTCCTTCTGTACCCCAGTCTGAAAACTCTGCTTTCTGCAACAGTCCTTCTGCACCCTAGTTACCAACATCTGCTCTCTGCTACAGTCCTTCTTCACCCCAGTCTCCAACCTCTGCTCACTGTAACAGTCCTCCTGTACTGCAGTATCCATCCTCTGCTCTCTGTAAGACTCCTTATGCACCTCAGTCTCCAAACTCTGCTCTCTGCAACAGTTCTTCTGCACCCCAGTCTCAAAAGCCTACTCCCTACAAAGGCTCTTCTGCACCCCAGTCTCCAACCTCTGCTCTCTGCAACTGTCATTCTGCACCCCAGTATCCAACGTCTGCTCTCTATAACAATAATTCTGCACCTCAGTCTCCAAGCTCTGTACTCTGAAACGTTCCTTATGCACTCAGTCTCAAACCTCTACTCTCTGTAACAGTCCTTCTGCACCTCATTCTCCAACCTCTGCTCTCTGTAGGATCCTTCTCCAACCCATTCTCCAAAGTCTGCTCTCTGTAACAGTCCTTCTGAAGACCAGTCTTCAACCTCTGCTCTCTTCACCAATTCTCTTGCACCTCAGTCTCCAAAATCTGCTCTCTTCAACAGTCCTTCTGAATCCCAGTCTCCAACATCTGCTCTCTGCAACAGTCCTTCTGCACCCCAGTCTCCAAACTCTACTAACTTCAACAGTCCTCCTGCACCACAGTCTCCAACATCTGCTCTCTGTAAGATCCTCCTGCACACCAGTTTCCAAACTCTGCTCTCTGTAATATTCCTTCTCCACCCCAGTCTTTAACCTCTGCTTTCTGCAAGTGTCCTGTGGCACCCCAGTCTCCAACATCTGTCCTCTGCAAAAGTCCTTCTGCTCCCCAGTCTTCAACATCTGCTCTCTGTAACAGTCCTTTTGTACTGCAGTCTCAAACCTGTGCTCTTTGTAACATTCTTTCTGCACCACAGTCTCCAATGTCTGCTCTCTATAACAGTTTTTCTATACCGCAGTTTTCAAACTCTGATCTCTGTAACAGTCCTTCTGCACCTCAATTTCCAACCTCTGCTTTCTGTAGAAGTCCTTCTGCACCTCAGTCTTCAACATCGGCTCTCTGTTACAGTCCTTCTGCACCTCATTCTCCAACCTCTGGTCTCTGTAAGATCCTTCTAGAACCCAGTCTTTAAAATCTGCACTCTGTAACAGTCCTTCTGCACAACAGTCTCCAAACTCTGCTCTCTGTAAAAGGACTTCTACAAGCCAGTCTCCAACGTGTGCTCTATGTAACAGGCGTTCAGCACCCAGGTCTCCAACCTCTACTCTCTACATTGATTCTTCTCCACCACAGTCTCCAACCTCTGCTCTCTGCAACAGTCCTTTTGCACCCCAGTCTTAAACCTCTGCTCTCTGTAAGATCCATCTGAACCCCAGTATCCAACCTCTGCTCTCTGTAAAAGTCCTTCTGAAGCCAAGTCTCCAAACTCTGCTCTCTGTAACATTCCTTCTGCACCTCAGTCTTCAAACTCTGCTCTCTCTAACAGTCCTTCTGCATTCCAGTCTCCAACCTCTGCTCTCTGTAAAAGTCCTTCTGCACCCCAGTCTCCAGCCTCTGCTCTCTGCAACGATCCTTCTGGACCCCAGTCTCCATCCTCTGCTCTCTGCAACAGTCCTTCTGCACCACAGTCTCCAAACTCTGCTCTTTGTAATATCATTCTGCACTCCAGTTTTCAAACTCTGCTCTCTGTAACATTCATTCTCCACCCCAGTTTTTAAACTCTGCTTTCTGCAAGTGTAAAGCGGCACCCCAGTCTCCAATCTCTGTCCTCTGCAACAGTCCTTCTGCTGCCCAGTCTCCAACATCGGCTCTCTGTAACAGTCCTTCTGTACCACAGTCTCCAAACTCTGCTCTCTGTATCTATCCTTCTGTACCTTTGTCTCCAACCTGTGCTCTCTGTATCATTTCTTCTACACTTCAGTCTCCAACCACTGCTTTCTGTAACAGTTTTTCTATACTGCAGTCTACAAACTCTGCTCTCTTTAACGGTCTTTCTGCACCCCAATTTCCAAACCCTACACCCTGTAACAGTCCTTCTGCACCTGAGTCTCCAAACTCTGCTCTCTGTAACAGTCCTTCTGCACCTGAGTCTCCAAACTCTGCTCTCTGTAACAGTCCTTCTGCACCTCAGTCTCCAACCTCTGTTCTCTGTAAGATCCTTCAGTAAACCAGTCTCCAAACTCTGCTCTCTATAACAGTCATTCTGCACCTCAGTCTCTAATTCTGCTCTCTGTTAGATCCTTCTGCACCCCTGTCTCCAAGCTCTGCTCCTTGCAACGATCCCTCTGCACCACAGTCTCCAACCTCTGCTATATGTAATAGGACTTCTGCACCTCAGTCTCCAACCTCTGCTCTATGTAACAGGACTTTTGTAACTCAGTCTCCAACCTCTCTACCTGCAACAGTCCTTCTGTACCACAGTCTCCAAAGTCTGCTCTCTGCAACAGTCCTTCTGTACCCCAGTCTCCAACCTCTGCTCTCTGCAACAGTCCTTCTGCAACCCAGTCTCCAACCTCTGCTCTCTGCAACAGTTCTTCTGCACCACAGTCTCCAAACTCTGATCTCTGTAGAAATTCTTCTGCACCTCAGTCTCCAAACTCTGTTCTCTGCAAGGGTACTTCTGCACCTCAGTCTCCAAACTCTACTCTCTTTAACAGTCCTCCTGTACTGCAGTATCCAACCTCTGCTCTCTGTAATGGTCTTTCTGCACCCCAGACTCCAATCTCTGATTTCTGTATCAGTTCTTCTGTACCCCAGTTTCCAACCTCTGCTCTCTGTAAGAGTCCTTCAGCACCTCAGTCTCCAACCTCTGATCTCTGCAACAGTCCTTCTGCAACTCAGTCTCCAAATTCTGCTCTCTGTAAGATCCTTAGGCACCCCTGTATTTAACCTCTGCTCTCTGAAACTGTCCTTCTGCACCCGAGTCTCCAAACTCTGCTTTCTGTAACAGTCCTTCTGCACGCTGGCCTCTAACATCTGCTCTCTGCAACACTCATTCTGCATCTGAGTCTGAAAACTCTGCTCTGTGCAACAACCCTTCTGCACCCCATTCAACTACCTCTGCTCTCTGTAACAGTCCTTCTGCACCTCAGTCTCCCAACTCTGCCCTCTGTTTGATCCTTCTGCAAACCAGTCTTTAAACTCTGCACTTTGTAACAGTCCTTCTGCAAAACAGTCTCCAACTTCTGCTCTCTGTAACAGGACTTCTGAGACCCAGTCTCCAACCTCTGCTCTCTGTAACAGGCCTTCTGTACCCCAGTCTCCAACCTCTTTTCTCTACAACAATTCGTGTTCACCACAGTCTCCAACATATGCTCTCTGCAACAGTCCTTTTGCACCCCAGTCTCCAAACTCTGCTCTCTTTAAGATTCATCTGAACCCCAGTCTCCAAACTCTGCTCTCTGTAACAGTCCTTCTGCAACCCAGTCTTCAAAATCTGCTCTCTGTAGCAGTACTTCTGCACCCCAGTCTCCAAACTCTGCTCCCTGGAACAGTCCTTCTGCACGTCATTCTACAAGCTATTCTCTCTGCAACTGTCTTTCTGCTCCCCAGTCTCTGAGATCTGCTCTCTGTAACAGTCCTTCTGTACCACTGTGTCCAAACTCTGCTCTCTGTTTCGGTTCTTCTACACCCCTGTCTCCAAACTCTGCTTTCTGTATCAGCCTGTCTGAACCCCAATCTCCAACCTCTGTTCTCTGTATCCATCCTTCTGCACCTCAGTCTCCATCTTGTGTTCTCTGTAAGAGTCCTTCTGCATTTCAGTCTCCAACCTATGCTCTCAGTAACAGTCCTAATCTGCAGTCTCCAAACTCTGCTCTCTTTAACAGTCCTTCTGCACGCCAATTTTCAACCTCTGCTTCCTGTAACAGTCCTTCTACACCTCAGACTGAAACCTCTGCTCTCTGAATGATCCTTCTGCACCCTAGTCTCCAACAACTTCTCTCTGTAACAGTACACCTGTACATCAGTCTCTAACCTCTGCTCTCTGTAAGATCCTTCAGCAACCCAGTCTCCAAACTCTGCTCTCTATAACAGTCCTTCTGCACCCCAGTCTCCAACCTCTCCTCTCTGTAGCAGGCCTTCTGCACCACAGTCTCCAAACTCTGCTCTCTGCAACGATCCTTCTGCATCCCAATCTCCAACTTCTGCTCTCTGCAATGATCCTACTGCACCCCAGTCTCTAAACTCTGATCTCTGCAACAGTCCTTCTGCACCTCAGTCTCCAAATTCTGCTCTCTTTAAGATCCTTCTGCATCTCTGTCTCCAAGTTCTGCTATTTGCAACGATCCTTTGGCACCCCAATCTCCAACCTCTGTTCTATATAACAGGACTTCTGCACTTCATTCTCCAACCTCTGCTCTCTGCAACAGTCCTTCTGCACCCCAGTCTCTAAATCCTGTTCTCTGTAACAATCCTTCTGTACTGCATTCTCCAACCTCTACTCTCTGTAACGTTCTTTCTGCACCCGATACTAGAGTCTTTGCTTTCTGTATCAGTCCTTGTGCACCCCAGTCTCTAACTTCTGCTCTAAGTGTCCTTCTGCACCTCATTCTGCAACCTCTGCTCTCTTCAACAGTCCTTCTGCACCCCAGTCTCCAACCACTGATCTCTGTAACAATCTTTCTTCACCTCAGTCTGCAAACTCTGTTCTCTGCAACGGTCTTTCTGCACCTCAGTCTCCAAACTATACTCTCTGTAACAGTACTTCTGCACTTCAGTCTCCAACCTCTGCTCTCTGTGAGTTCCTTCTCCAACCCAGTCTCCCAACACTGCTCTCTGTAACATTCCTTCTGCACACCAGTCTTCAATCTCTTCTCTCTGCAAAGATCATTCTTATTCCAAGACTCCAACCTCTGCTCTCTGCAACAGTCCTTCTACACTTCAGTCTCCAACAACTGGTCTCTGCAACAGTCCTTCTGCACCACAGTCTGAAAACTCTGCTGTCTGAAACGAACCTCCTGCACCTCAGTTTCCTACATCTGCTGTCTGTTAAAATCCTTCTGCACCTCAGTCTCTGACATCTGCTCTCTGTAAGATCCATCTGAACCCCAGTCTCCAGCATCTTCTCTCTGTAGCAGTCCTTCTGCACCTCAGTCTCTAACTTTTGCTCTCTTCAACAGCCTTCTGCATCCCAGTCTGCAAACTCTGCTCTCTGCAACGATATTTCTGGACCCCAGACTCCTAAGTCTGCTCTCTGCAACAGTCCTTCTGCACCCCAGTCTCTGCAAACTCTGCTCTATGTAAGATCTTTCTGCACACCATTTTCAAAACTCTCCTCTTTCTAACATTCCTTCTTTCCCCTAGTCGCCAACCTCGGCTTTTTGCAAGGGTCCTGCGGCAACCCAGTCTCCAAAATCTGTCCTCTGCAACAGTCCTTCTGCTCCCCAGTTACCAATATCTGCTCTCTGTAACAGTTCTTCTGTACCGCATTCACCAAACTCTGCTGTCTGTAACGGTCCTTCTGCTCCCCAGTCTCCCACCTCTGCTTTCTGCATCAGTCCTTCTGAACCCCAGTCTCCTACCTCTGCTCTCTGTGTCTATCCTTCTTCACCTCAGTCTCCAACCTGTGCTTTCTGAAACAGTCCTTCTGAACCCAAGTATCCGACCTCTGCTCTCTGTACCAGTCCTTCTATACCATAGTCTCCAACCTCTGCTCCCTGTAACGGTCTTTATGCACCCCAATTTACAACCTCTGCTTTCTGTATCAGTCCTTCTGCATCCCAGTCTCCAACCTCTGCTCTCTATAACGATCATTATGCACCCCAGTCTCCAAAATCCACTATCTGCAACAGTCTTTCTGCACCCCAGTCTCCAAGCTCTGCTCTCTGTAACAATCCTTGTGCATCTCAGTCTCAAAACTCTGTATTCTGCAACGTTACTTCTGCACCTCAGTCTCCAACATCTACTCTCTGTATCATTCTTTCTGCACCTGATCTTCAACCTATGCTCTCTGTAGGATCCTTCTCTCACCCAGTCTCCAAACTCTGCTCTCTGTAACCATCCTTCTGCACACCAGTCGCCAACCTCTGCTCTCTGCACCAATCCTTCTTCACCCCAGTCTCCAACCTCTGCTCTCTGCAACAGTCCTTCTTCACACCAGTCTCCAACATATGCTCTCTGAAACAGTCCTTAAGCAACTCAGTCTAAAAACTCTTTTCTCTGCAAGGATCCTTCTGCACCTCAGTCTACTACCTCTGCTCTCTGTAAGACCCTTCTGCAACCCAGTTTCCAAACTCTGCTCTCTGTAACAGTCCTTCTGCAGAATAGTTTCCAACCTCTGCTTTCTGTAACAGGATTTTTGCAACCCAGTCTCAAATCTGCTCTCTGTAACACGCCTTCAGATCCCCAGTCTCCAACCTCTTTGTAATGATTTTTCTCCATCCCAGCCTACAACATCTGCTCTCGGCAACAGTTCTTCTGCACCCTCATCACCAACCTCTGCTCTCTGTAAGATCCTTATGCACTCCAGTCTCCAACCTCTTCTCTCTGCAACGATTCTTCTCCATCCCAGTCTCCAACATCTGCTCTCTGCAACGTTCCTTTTGCACCCCAGTCTCCAAACTCTGCTCTCTGTAAGATTTATCTTAACCCTAGTATCCAACCTCTGCTCTCTGTAACAGACCTTCTGCAAACCAGTCTCCAAACTCTGCTCTCTGTAACTTTCCATCTGCATCTCAGTCTCTAAAATCTGCTCTCTGCAACGATCCTTCTGGACCCCAGTCTCCAACTTCTGCTCTGTGCAACAGTCCTTTACACCACAGTCTCCAGACTCTGCTCTCTGTAAGATCCTTCTGCACTCCAGTTTCCAAACTCTGCTCTCTGTAACATTCCTTCTCCACCCCAGTCTCCAACTTCTGTCCTCTGCAACAGTCCTGCTGCTCCCCAGTCTCCGAGATCTGCTATGTGTAACAGTCCTTCTGTATGGAAGTCTCCAAAATCTGCTGTCTGTAACCGTCCTTCTACACCCCAATTTCCAACCTCTGCTTTCTGTAACAGTCTTTCTGCACCTCAGTCTCAAACCTGTGCTCTCTGTAATATTCCTTCTTCACCCCAGTCTCCAACCTCTGCTCTCTGCATTGGTACCACTTAACCCCAGTCTCCAAACTTGTTGTCTACATCAGTCCTTCTGTACTACAGTCTTCAAACTCTGTTCTCTGTAAGGGACCTTTTGCAACCCAGTCTCCCACCTCTACTTTCTATATCAGTCCTTCTGCACCACAGTCTCCAAACTCTGCTCTCTGTAACCATCATTCTGCACCTCACTCTGCAACCTCTGCTCTCTGAAACAGTCCTTTTGCAACCAGTCTTAAAACTCTGCACTCTGCAAGAGTCCTTCTGCACCCCAGTCTCCATCCTCTGCTCTCTGCAACAGTCAATCTCCACCCTAGTCTCTAACCTCTGCTCTCTGTAAGGGGCCTTCTGCACCCCAGTCTCGAAACTCTGCTTTATGTATCAGTTTTTCTGCACCCCAGTCTCCAAACTGTGCTCTCTGTAACAGTCTTTCTGCACCTCAGACTTCAACCTCTGATCTCTACTACAGTCCTTCAGCGCCTCAATCTCCAACCTCTTCTCTCTGCCACAGTCCTTCTGCACGTCAGTGTCAAAACTCTGCTCTCTGTAAGATCCTTTTGAAACACAGTCTTTAACCTCTACTTTCTGCAATGGTCCTTCTGTAAACCAGTCTCCAACCTCTGTTCTCTACAACAGTCATTCTGCACCCCAGTCTCCAACGTCTGCTATCTGTAAGAGTCTGTCAGTCTCCAACCTCTGTTCTCTGTAAGGGTCCTTCTGCACCCCAGTCTTAAACCTCTGCTTTTTGTATCAGACTTTCTACACTGCAGTCTCTAAACACTGCTCTCTCCAACGATCCTTCTGCACCTTAGTCTCCAAACTCTGCTCTGTCTAACAGTCCTTCTGTATCTTATTCTCCAACCTCTGCTCTCAGTAAGATTCATTTGCAACCCAGTCTCCAAACTCTGATCTCTGTAACTGTCCTTCTGCACCCCAGTCTCCAAGAACTGCTCTCTGTAACAGGCCTTCTTTACCCCAGTCTCAAACTTCTTCTGTATGTAACAGGCCTTTTGCCCCCAGACTCCAAACTCTTCTCTCTTCAATGATCCTTCTCCACCCCAATTTCCAAGCTCTGCTTTCTGTAACAGTCCTTCTGCATCTCAGTCTCCAACCTGTGCTCTCTGAACATTCCTTCTGCACCGCAGTCTCCAACCTCTGCTCTCTGCATGGTAACACTTAACCCCAGTCTCCAACCTTGTTGTCTACAACAGTCCTTCTGTACTGCAGTCTCCAACCTCTGTTCTCTGTAAGGGACCTTTTGCAACCCAGTCTCCCACCTCTACTTTCTATATCAGATTTTCTGCACCACAGTCTCCAAACTCTGCTCTCTGTAACCATCATTCTGCACCTCACTCTACAACCTCTGCTCTCTGAAACAGTCTTTCTGCAACCAGTCTTAAAACTCTGCACTCTGCAAGAGTCCTTCTGCACCCCAGTCTCCATCCTCTGCTCTCTGTAAGGGGCCTTCTGCAACCCAGTCTCGAAACTCTGCTTTATGTATCAGTTCTTCTCCAACCTCTGCTCTCTGTAACATTCCTCTGTACCCCAGTCTCCAACTTCTGCTCTCTGTAATGGTCCTTCTGCACCTCAGTCTCCAACATCTGCTCTCTGCAACACTCCTTCTGCACCCCAGTCTCCTAACTTTGCTCTCTGCAACAGTATTATTCTGCACCTCAGTCTTTAACCTGTGCTCTCTGTAAAAGTCCTTCTGCACCCCAGTCTCCAACTTGTGCTCTCAGTAAAAGTCCTTTTGCACCACAGTCTCCAAACTCTGCTCTCTCTAACAATCCTTCTGAACCCCAGTCTCTAAACTCTGCTCTCTGCAACGATCCTTCTGCATCCCAGTCTCCAAAGTCTGATCTCTGTAAAAGTCCTTTTGCACCCCAGTATCCAACCTGTGCTATCAGTAAAAGTCTTTCTAAACCCTAATCTCCAACCTCTCCTCTCTGTAACAGTCCTACTACATTCTCCATACTCTGCTCACCACAAGGATACCTCTGCACCCCAGTCTCCATCCTCTGCTCTCTGCAACTTTCCTTTTGCACACCAGTCTCCAGCATCTGCTCTCTACAACAGTCCTTCTCCACCCCAGTCTCCAAAATCTGCTCTCTGTAACAGTCATTCTGGACCCCAATTTCCAACCTCTACTCTTGGCAACTGTCCTTCTACACCCCAGTCTAAAACCTCTGCTCTCAACAAAAGTTTTTCTGCACTCCAGTCTCCAACCTCTTTTCTCTGTAACTATCCTTCTGCACCTCAGTCTCAATCCTCTGCTCTTTGCAAGGGTCCTTCTGCACCTCCGTCTCCAAACTCTGCTCTCTGTAAGATCCTTCTGCACCCAAGTCTCCAGCTCCGCTCTGTAACAGGCCTTCTGCACCCCAGTCTCCAACCTCTGCTCTCTGTATCAGTCCATCTGCACCCCAGTCTCCAAACTCTGCTCTCTGCAACGATCTTTGTGCACCCCAGTCTGCAACCTCTGATAGCTGCAACAGTCCTTGTGCAACCCAGTCTCCAGTCTCTGCTCTCTGCAACAGTTCTTTTGTACCTCAATCTCCAATCTCTGCTCTATGCAACAATCCTTCTGTGCACAAGTCTCTAACATCTGCTCTCTTAAACATTCCTTCTATAACCCAGTCTCCAACCTCTGCTCTCTGTAACAGTCTTTCTGTACCTCTGTCTCCTACCTCTGCTCTTTGTAAGACCCTTCTGAAACCCAGTCTGCAAACTCTGCTCTTTGTAACAGTCCTTCTGCAACCCAGTCTCCAACCTCTGCTCTCTGTAACAGGCCTTCTGCATCCCAGCCTCCAACCTCTGCTCTCTGTAAGAGGCCTTCTGCACCCCAGTCTTTAACCTCTACTCTCTACAACGATCCTTCTGCACCCCAGTCTCCTACCTCTTCTCTCTGAAACAGTCCTTCTGCACCCCAGTCTCCTCCCTCTGCTCTCAGTAAGATCCTTCTGCACACCAGTCTCCAACGCCTCGTCACTGTAACAGTTTTTCTGCACCCCAGTCTCCTACATCTTCTCTCTGCAACGGTCCTTCTGCACCCCAGTCTCCAAACTCTGTTTTCTGCAACAGACCTTCTACACCCCAGTCTCCAAACTCTGCTCTCTGTAACTGTCCTTCTGTACCAGAGTCTCCAACCTCTGCTCTCTGTAACGGTCTTTCTGCCACCCAGTCTCCGACATTTGCTTTCTTTGTCAGTCCTTCTGCACCCCAGTATCAAATCTCTGCTCTCTGTAACAGTCCTTCTGCACCTCAGTCTCCAACCTCTGCTTTAAGCAACAGTCCTTCTGAACCCCAGTCTCCAACCTCTGCTCTCTGCAACTTTCCTTCTGCACCCCAGTATCAAACCTATGCTCCCTGTAAAAGTCCGTCTTCACCCCAGTCTTCAACCTCTGCTCTCTGTAATGATCCTTCTGCACCCTAGTCTCAAACATCCGCTCTCTGTAACAGTCCTTCTGCACCGCAGTCTCAAAACTCTTTTCTCTGTAAGATCGTTCTGAAACCCAGTCTCCAAGGTCTGCTATCTGTAACTGTCCTTCTGCACTCCAGTCTTTAACCTCTGCTCTCTGCAACAGTCCTTCTGCACCTCAGTCTCCAAACTCTGCTTTCTGCAACAGTCCTTCTGCACCCAAGTCTTAAACCTCTGCTCTCTGCAACATTCCTTCTGCATCTCAGTCTCCAAACTGTGCTCTCTGTAAAAGTCTTTCTGCACCCCAGTGTCTAAACTCTGCTCTCTGTAACGATCCTTCTGCACCCCAGTCTCGAACCTCTGCTCTCTGCAACGATTCTTCTGCACCTCAGTCTTCATCCTCTGCTCTCTGCAACGATCCTTCTGCAAACCAGTCTCAAACATCTGGTCTCTGCAACAGTCCTTGTGAACCCCAGTTTCCAACATCTGCTTTGTGCCACAGTTCTTCTGAACCTCAGTCTGAAAACTCCGCTCTCTGTAATCCTCCATCTGCAACCCAGTCTCCAACCTCTGCTGTCTGTAACAGTCCTTCTGTACCTCAGTCTCCAATCTCTGCTCTATGAAACAATCCTTCTGTGCACAAGTCTCTAACATCTGCTCTCTTAAACAGTCCTTCTACACCCCAGTCTTCAACCTCTGCTTTATGCAACAGTCCTTCTACACCCCAGTCTCCATACTCTGATCGCCCCAACGATTCTTCTGCACCCCAGTCTCCAATCTCTGTTCTCTACATCAGTTCTTCTGCACCCCAGTCTCCAACCTCGGCTCTCTGTAACAGTCTTTCTGTACCACAGTCTCCAACCTCTGTTCTCTGTAAGGGTCTTTATGCACCCCAGCATCCAACTTCTTCTTTCTGTATCAGTCGTTTTAAACCACAGTCACCAAACTCTATCCTCTGTAACCGTCCTTCTGCAACTCAGTCTGCAACATCTGCTCTCTGCAACAGTCCTTCTGCACCTCAGTCTCCATCCTCTGCTCTCTGCAACAGTTATTTTGCACCCCAGTCTCCAAAATCTGCTCTCTGCAACAGTCATTCTCCACTCCAGTCTCCAAACTTTGCTCTCTGTAACAGTCCTTCTGTACTGCATTCTACAACCTCTGCTCTCTGTAATGATACTTCTGCACCCGAGTCTCCAAACTCTGCTTTCTGTGTCAGTCCGTATGCACCCCAGTCTCCAACCTGTGCTCTGTTTAACTGTCCTTCTGCACTTTAGTATCCAACTTCTTCTCTCTGCTACAGTCCTTCTGGACCCCAATCTTCAACCTCTACTCTCTGACACAGTCTTTCTACAACCCAGTCTAAAACCTCTGCTCTCTGCAACAGTCCTTCTGCACGCCAGTCTCCAACCTCTGCTCTCTGTAACAATCCTTCTGCACCTCAGTATCCAACCTTTGCTCTCCACAGCTATCCTTCTGCACCCCAGTCTGAAACCTCTGCTAGCTGCAACAGTCCTTGTGAAGTCCAGTCTCCAACATCTGCTTCCTGCAACAGTTCTTCTGTACCTCAGTCTGAAAAGTCTGCTCTTTGCAATAATCCATCTGCACCCCAGTCTGAAAACTCTGCTCTCTGTAACGGTCCTTCTGTAACTCAGTCTCCAATCACTGCTCTCTTCAACAGTCCTTCTACACCCAAGTCTCCATACTCTGATCGCCCCAACGGTCCTTCTGCACCCCAGTCTCAAAACTCTGTTCTCTACATCGGTTCTTCTGCAATGCAAACTCCAACCTCTGCTCTCTGTAACAGTCTTTCTGTACCAATGTCTCCAACCTCTTTTCTCTGTAAGGGTCCTTATGTACCTCAGTATCCAAACTCTTCTTTCTGTATCAGTCGGTTTGAACAACAGTCTCCAAACTCTGCCCCCCTGTAACCGTCCTTCTGCAACTCAGTCTGCAACTTCTGCTCTCTGCAACAGTTCTGCACGCCAGTCTCCATCCTCTGTTCTCTGCAACAGTCCTTTTGCACCACAGTCTCCAACATCTGCTCTCTTCATCAGTCATTCTGTCACCCCAGTCTCCAAACTTTGCTCTCTGTAACAGTCCTTCTGTACTACATTCTCCAACCTCTGCTCTCTGTAAGGGTACTTCTGCACCAGAGTCTCCAACCTCTGCTTTCTGTGTCAGTCCTTCAGCAATCCAGTCTTCAAACTCTGCTCTGTGTAACTGTCATTCTGCACCTTAGTCTCCAACCTCTGCTCTCTGCTACAGTCTTTCTGGACCCCAATCTCTAATCTCTACTCTCTGCAACAGTCCTTATACATCCCAGTCTAAAACCTCTGCTCTCTGCATCAGTCTTTCTGCATCCCTTTCTCTAACCTCTGCTCTCTGTAACAATCCTTCTGCACCTCAGTCTCCAACCTCTGCTCTCTGCAAGGGTCCTTCTGCACCTAAGTCTCCAACTTCTACTCTTTGTGACAGTGTGTCTGCACCTCAGTCTCCATTCTCTTCTCTCTGTAAGATTCTTCTGCAACCCAGTCGCCAAACTCTGCTCTCTGCAACAGTCCTTCATCACCCAAGTCTCCAAATTGTGCTCTTTGTAACAGGCCTTATGCACTCCAGTCTCCAACCTCTGCTCTCTTTATCAATCCATCTGCACCCCAGTCTCCAACGTCTGCTATCTTTAACTGTCCTTCTGCACCCCAGTCTTTAACCTCTGCTCTCTGCAACACTCCTTCTGCACCTCAGTCTCGAAACTCTGCTTTCTGCAACAGTCCTTCTGCACTAAAGTCTCCAACCTCTTCTCTCCACAACATTTCTTCTGCACCCCATTCTCCAACCTGTGCTCTCTGTAAATGTTTTTCTGCACCCCAGTCTCCGAACTCTGCTCTCTGTACAGATCATTCTGAACCCCAGTCTTGAACCTCTGCTCTCTGCAACGATCATTCTGCACCTAAGTTTCCAAACTCTGCTCTCTTCAATGATCCTTCTGCACCCCAGTCTCAAACCTCTGCTTGCTGCAACAGTCCTTGTGAACCTTCATCTCCAACATCTGCTTCCTGCAACAGTTCTTCTGTACCTCAGTCTGAAAACTCTGCTCTCTGCAACGGTCCTTCTACACCCCAGTCTCCATACTCTGCTCGCCCCAACGATCCTTCTGCACCCCAGTCTCCAATGTCTGCTCTCTGAAACAGTCCTTCTACACCACAGTCTCAATAATCTACTCACCCCAACAATCTTTCTGCACCCCAGTCTCTAAACTCTGTTCTCTACATCAGTTCTTCTGCACCCCAGTCTTCAACCTCGGCTCTGTAACAGTCCTTCTGTACCGCCGTCTCCAACCTCTGTTCTCTGTAAGGGTCCTTATGCACCCGAGTATCCAAACTCTGCTTTCTGTATCAGTCATTTTGCACCACCTTCTCCAAACTCTTCCCTCACTAACAGTCCTTCTGCAACTCAGTCTGCAACCTCTGCTCTACGCAACAGTCCTTCTGCACCCCAGTCTCCATCCTCTACTCTCTGCAACACTCCTTTTGCACCCCAGTCTCCAACATCTGCTCTCTGCAACAGTCATTCTCCACCCCAGTCTCCAACCTCTACTCTCTGTAACAGTCCATCTGTACTGCGTTCTCCAAACTCTGCTCTCGGTAAGGGTACTTCTGCACCCGAGGTTCCAACCTCTGCTTTCTGTATAAGTCTTTCTGCACCCAAGTCTCCAAACTGTGCTCTGTGTAACTGTACTTCTGCACCTTAGTCTCCAACGTCTGCTCTCTGCTACACTCTTTCTGGACCCAAATTTCCAAACTCTACTCTCTGCAACAGTCCTTCTACATTGCAGTCTAAGACCTCTTTTCTCTGCAACAGTCCTTCTGCATGCCAATCTCCAACCTCTACTCTGAGCAACAGTCTTTCTGAGCCTCAGGCTTCAAACTCTGCTCTCTGCAACATTCCTTCTGCACCCCAGTGTCAAACCTTTGCTCTCTGTAAAAGTCCGTCTGTACCCCAGTCTCCAACCTCTGCTCTCTGTAACGTTCCTTCTGCACCTCAGTCTCGAACCTCCGCTCTCTGTAACAGTCCTTCTGCACCTCAGTCTCCAAACTCTTTTCTCTGTAAGATCCTTCTGAAACCCAGTCTTTAACGTCTCTTCTCTGTAAGAGACCTTCTGAACCCCAGTCTTTAACCTCTGCTCTCTGCAACAGTCCTTCTGCACCTCAGTCTCCAACCTCTGCTTTCTGCAACAGTCCTTCTGGAAACAAATCTCCAACCTCTGCTCTCCGAAACATTCCTTCAGCACGCAAGTCTCCAACCTGTGCTCTCTGTAAAAGTCGTTCTGCACCCCAGTCTCAAAACTCTGCTCTCTGTAACGATCCTTCTGCACCCCAGTCTCGAACCCCTTCTCTCTTCAACGATCCTTCTGCACCTCAGTCTCCAACCTCTGCTCTCTGCAACGATCCTTCTGCACCCCAGTCTCAATCCTCTGCTAGCTGCAACAGTTCTTGTGAACCCAAGTCTCCAACAAGTTCTTCCTGCAACAGTTCTTCTGTACCTCAGTCTGAAAACTCTGCTCTCTGCAATAATCCATCTGCACCCCAGTCTCCAACTTCTGCTCTCTGTAAAAGTCCTTTTGTACCTCAGTCTCCAATCACTGCTCTATGCAACAGTCCTTCTGCACCCAAGTATCCAACATCTGCTCTCTGCAAAAGTCCTTCTTCACCGTAGTCTCCATACTCTGCTCACCTAAACGATCCTTCTGCACCCCAGGATCTAACATCTATTCCCTACATCAGTCCTTCTGCAACTCAGTCTGCAACCTCTGGTCTCTGCAACAGTCCTTCTTCACCCCACTCTCCATCTTCTGCTCTCTGCAGCAGTCCATTTGCACCCCAGTCTCCAACATCTGCTCTCTTCAAATTCTCCACCCCAGTCTCCAATCTCTGCTCTCTGTAACAGTTCTTCTGTACTGCATTCTCCAACCTCTGCTCTCTCTAAGGGTACTTATGCACCTGAGTCTCGAACCTCTGCTTTCTGTATCAGTCCTTCTGCGCCCCAATCTCCAACCTCTGTTCTGTGTAACTGTACTTCTGCACCTTAGTCTTCAAGTCTGCTCTCTGCTACAGTCCTTCTGGACTCCAATCTCCAACGTCTACTCTCTGAAAGAGTCCTTCTACATCCCAGTCTACAACCTCTGCTCTTTGAAACAGTCCTTCTGCACCCCAGTCTCCAACCTCTGCTCTCTGTAACGATCCTTCTACCCCTCAGTCTCCAATCTCTGCTCTCTGCAACTGTCCTTCTTCACCTCAGTCTTCTACCTCCCCTCTCTGTAACAGTGCTTCTGCACTTTAGTCTCCAACCCCTGCTCTCTGTGAGATCCTTCTTCAACCTAGTCTCCAAACTCTGCTCTCTGTAACAGTCCTTCATCACCACAGTCTCCAAACTCTGCTCTATGTAACAGGCCTTCTGCACCCCAGTTTCCAAACTCTACTCTCTGTGTCAGTCCATCTACACCCCAGTCTCCAACCTCTGCTCTCTGCATGATCCTTCTGAACCCCAGTCTCATACCTGTGCTTGCTGTAACAGTCCTTGTGTAACCCAGTCTAAAACATCTGCTCTCTACAACAGTTCTTGTGTACCTCAGTCTGAAATCTCTGCTGTCTGCAATAATCCTTCTGCACCCAGTCTCAAAACCTCTGCTCTTAGTAACAGTCCTTCTGTACCTCAGTCTCCAAACTCTGCTCTCTGTAAGACCCTTCGGAAACCCAGTATTCAAACTCTGCTGTCTTTAACAATCCTTCTGCACCCAGTCTCTTAACTCTGCTCTCTGTAATAGGCCTTCTGTATCCCAGTCTCCAAACTCTGCTCTCTGTAAGAGGCCTTCAGAACCCCAGTCTCCAACTTCTACTCTCTGCAACGATATTCTTCACCCCAGTCTCCAACCTCTACTCTCTACAACAGTCCTTATGCACCCCAGTCTCCAATATCTGCTCTCTGTAAGATCTTTCTGCACACCAGTCTCCAAACTCTGCTCGCTGTAACTGTCCTTCTGTACCGAATTCTCCAAACATTGCCCTCTGTAACAGTCTTTTGGCATCCCAGTCTCCAACATCTGCTTTCTTTATTAGTTCTTCTGAAGCCCAGTCTCCAACATCTGCTTTCTCTATTAGTTCTTCTGCACACCAGTCTCCAACCTCTGCACTCTGCAATAATCCATCTGCACCCCAGTCTCCAAACTCTGCTCTTGGTAACAGTCCTTCTGTAACTCAGTCTCCAATCTCTGCTCAATAAAACAGTCCTTCTGAACACAAGTCTCCAAGATCTGCTCTCTGAAACAGTCCTTCTACAACCCAGACTCCAACCTCTGCTCTCTGCAAGAGTCCATATACACCCCAATCTCTATACTCTTCTCGCCCCAGTGATCCTTCTGAACCCCAGTCTCCAATGTCTGCTCTCTGCCACAGTCCTTCTGTACCTCAGTCTCCAACTTCATCTCTCTGTAAGACCCTTCTGAAACACTGTCTGCACACTCTGCTCTCTGTAACAGCCCTTCTGCACCACAGTCTCCAACCTCTGCTCTCTGTAACAGGCCTTGTGCACCACAGTCTCCAAACTCTTCTCTCTGTAAGAGGCCTTCTGCACCCCAGTCTCAAACCTCTGCTCTCTGCAATATCCTTCTGCACACCAGTCTCCAACCATTGCTCACTTTAACAGTACTTCTGCAACCCAGTCTCCAAACTCTGCTCTCTTTAACAATAATTCTGCACCTCAGTCTCCAAACTCTGCTCTCTGCAACAGTCTTCTGCACCCCAGTCTCCAAACTCTGCTCTCTGTAACAGTCCTACTGTACCAGATTCTCCAACATCTGCTCTCTTTAACGGGCCTTCTGCACCCCAGTCTCCAACATCTGCTTTCTCTATCAGTCCTTCTGCACCTCAGTCTCCAACCTCTGCTTTCTGTAACAGTCCTTCTGCACCCAAGTCTCCAACCTCTGCTCTCTGCAACATTCCTTCTGCACGCCAGTCTCCAAACTCTGCTTTCCGCAACGATCCTTCTGCACCTCAGTCTCCAAGCTCTGCTCTCTGCAAAGATCCTTTGGCACCGCAGTCTCAAACCTCTACTCGCTGCAACAGTCCTTGTGAACCCCAGTCTTCAACATCTGCTCTCTGCAACAGTTCTTCTGTACCTCAGTCTGAAAAGTCTGCTCTCTGCAATAATCCATCTGACCCACAGTCTCCAACCTCTACTCTCTGTAAAAGTACTCTGTACCTCATTCTCCAATCTCTGCTCTATGCAACAGTCCTTCTGCACCCAAGTCTCCAACATCTGCTCTCTGAAACAGTCCTTCGACACCCCAGTCTCCAAACTCTGCTCTCTGCAACAGTCCTTAGACAACCCAGTCTTCAACCTCTGCTCTCTGCAACAGTCCTTCTACACCCCAGTCTCCATACTCTGCTCGCCCCAACGATCTTTCTGCACCCCAGTCTCCAAACTCTGCTCTCTGCAACAGTCCTTCTACACTCCAGTCTCCATTCTCTGCTCACCCCAACGATACTTTTGCACCCCAGTCTCCAACATCTGTTCTCTACATCAGTTCTTCTGCACCCCAGTCTCCAACCTCTACTCTCTGTAACAGTCCTTCTGTACCGCAGTCTGCAACCTCTGTTCTCCGTTAGGGTTTTTATGCACCCCAGTACCCAACATCTGCTTTTTGTATCAGTCGTTTTGCACCATAGTCTCCTAACTCTGCCCTCTGTAACAGTCCTTCTGCAACTCAGTCTGCAACATCTGCTCTCTGCTACAGTCCTTCTGCACCACACTCTCCAACCTCTGCTCTCTTAAACAGTCCTTTTGCACCCCAGTCTCCACCATCTGCTCTCTGCAACAGTCATTCTCCACCCCAGTCTCCAAACACTGCTCTCTGTAATAGTCCTTCTGTACTGCATTTTTCAACTTCTGCTCTCTCTAAGGGTACTTGTGCACCCGAGTCTCTAACCTCTGCTTTGTGTATCAGTCCTTCTGAACCCCATTCTCCAACCTGTGCTATGTGTAACTGTCCTTCTACACCTTAGTCTCCAACCTCTACTCTCTGCAACAGTCCTTCTACATCCCAATGTAAAACCCCTGCTCTCTGCAACAGTCCTTCTGAATCCCAGTCTCCATCCTCTGCTCTCTGTAACAATCTTTCTGCACCTCAGTATTCAACTCTGCTCTCTACAACGGTCCTTCTGCACCTCTGTCTTTAACCTCTACTCTAATTAACAGTGTTTCTGCACCTCAGTCTCCAAATCTGCACTCTGTAAGATCCTTCTGCAACCCAGTCTCCAAACTCTGCTCTCTTTAATAGGCCTTCTGCACCCCAGACTTTAAACTCTGCTCTCTCTATCAGTCTATCTGAACCCCTGTCTCTGACCTCTGCTCGCTGCAACAGTCCTTGTGCAATCCAGTCTACAACATCTGCTCTCTGCAAAAGTTCTTTTGTACCTCAGTCTGAAAACTCTGCTCTCTGCAATAATCCTTCTGCACCCCAGTCTCCAAACTCTGCTCTCTGTAACATTCCTTCTGTACCTCAGTCTTAAACCTCAATCTCTCTGTAAGAACCTTCTGAAACCCAGTGTGCAAACTCTGCTCTATGTGACAGTCCTTCTGCACCCCAGTCCTCCCAACCTGTGCTCTCTGTAACAGGCCTTCTGCACTCCAGTCTCAAAACTCTGCTCTCTGTAAGAGGCCTACTGCACCACAGTCTCCAACCTATACTCTCTGCAAGGATGCTTTCTGCCCCCAGTCTCCAACATCTGCTCACTAAAAAAGTTCCTTCTGCACCCCAGTCTCCAACCTCTGCTCTCTGCGAGATCCTTCTGCACACCAGTCTACAACCACTGCTCACTGTAACAGTTCTTCTGCAACCTAGTCTCCAAACTCTGCTCTCTGTAACAATAATTCTGCACCTCAGTCTTCAACCTCTTCTCTCTGCAAGGGTCCTTCTGCACCTCAGTCTCTAACCTCTGTTTTCTGCAACAGTCTTCTGCACCCCAGTCTCCAACCTATGCTCTCTGTAACAGTCCTTCTGTACCGGATTCTCCAACCTCTGCTCTCTGTAACGGTCCTTCTTCACCCTAGTCTCCAACATCTCCTTTCTCTATACGTCCTTCTGCACCCCAGTCTCCAAACTCTGCTTTCTGCAACAGTCCTTCTGCACCTAAGTCTCCAAACTCTGCTCACTGCAACATTCCTTCTGCACCCCAGTCTCCAAACTCTGCTCTCTGTAATGATCCTTCTGCACCCCAGTCTCGAACCTCTGATCTCCGCAAGGATACTTCTGCACCTCAGTGTCCAACCTCTTCTCTCTGCAAAGATCCTTTTGCACCCCAGTCTCAAAGCTCTACTTGCTGCAACAGTCCTAGTGAACCCCAGTCTCCAACATCTACTCTCTGCAACAGTTTTTCTTTACCTCAGTCTGAAAACTCTGCTCACTGCAATAATCTATCTGCACCCTAGTCTCCAAACTCTACTCTCTATAACAGTCCTTCTGTACCTCAATCTCCAATCTCTGCTCTATGCAACAGTCCTTCTCCACCCAAGTCTTTAACATCTGCTCTCTGAAACAGTCCTTCTACACCACAGTTTCCATAATCTGCTCGCCCAAACGATCCTTCAGCACCCCAGTCTCCAATGTCTGCTCTCTGAAACAGTCCTTCTACACTCCAGTCTCCAACCTCTGCTCTCTGCAACAGTCCTTCTATACCCCAGTCTCCATACTCTGCTGGACCCAACGATTCATCTGCACCCCAGTCTCCAACCTCTGTTCTCTACATCAGTTCTTCTGCACCCCAGTCTCCGACCTCTTCTCTCGGTACCAGTCCTTCTGTACCGCAGTCTCCAACATCTGTTCTCCATAAGGGTCCTTATGCACCCCAGTATCCAACCTCTGCTTTTTGTATAAGTCGTTTTGCACCACCTTCTCAAAACTTGCCTTCTGTAAGAGTCCTTCTGCAACTCAGTCTGCAACCTCTGCTCTCTGCAACAGTCCTTGTGCACCCCAGTCTCCATCCTCTGCTCTCTGCAACATTCCTTCTGCACCCCAGTCTCCAACATCTGCTATCTGCAACAATTATTCTCCACCCCAGTCTCCAAACTCTGCTCTCTGTAAGAGTCCTTCTGTACTGCATTCTCGAAACTCTGCTCTCTGTAAGGATACTTCTGCACCCGAATCTCCAAACTCTGCTTTCTGTATCAGTCCTTCTGCACTCCAGTCTCCAACCTCTGCTCTGTGTAATTGTCCTTCTTCACCTTAGTCTCCAACGTCTGCTCTCTGCTACAGTTTTTTTGGACCCAAGTCTCCATAATCTACTCTCACCAACAGTCCTCCTGCAACCCAGTCTCCAACCTCTGCTCTTTGTAAGAGTCCTTCTGTACTAAAGACTCCAACATATGCTCTCTCTAATGGTCCTCCTGTAGCCCAGTCTTAAAACCCTGCTTTTTGCATCATTTCTTCTGCAGCCCTGTCTAAATCCTCTGCTCTCTATAACAGTCCTTCTGCACCTCAGTCTCCAACCTCTGCTCTCTGCAACAGTTCCTTCTGCACCAAAATCTCCAACTTATCCTCTATGCACAAGTCCTTCTACACCACAGTATCCAACCTCTGCTCTCTGTAACAATCCGTCTGCACCCCAGTCTCCAAACTCTGTTCTCTGTTACAATTTTTCTGCACCTCAGTCTCAAACCTCTGCTCTCTTCAATTGTCCTTCTGCAACCCTGTCTTAAACATCTGTTCTTGCAACAGTCCTTTGGCTCCCCAATCTCCAATCTCTGCTCTCTGTAAAAGTCCTTTTGTACCCCTGTCTCCAATCTCTGCTCTCTGTAACAGTCCTTCTGCACCCCAGTCTCCAACCTCTGCTTTCTGTATCAGTCCTGCACCCCAGTCTCCAACCTTTGCTCTCTGTAACAGTCCTTCTGAACCTCAGTCTCTATCCTTGCTCTCTGCAACAGTCCTTCTGCAACCCAGTCTCCAACCACTGCTCTCTGCAACAATCCTTCTGCACCACAGTCTCCAATGTCTGCTCTCTACAACAGTCCTTCTGCATCCCAGTCTCCAACCTCTGCTCTCTGTAAGATCCTTCTGAACCCCAGTCTCCAACCATTGCTATCTTCAACGTTCTTTCGGCACCTCAGTCGCCAACCTCTGTTCTCTGTAATGGTCCTTCTGAAACCCAGGCTCAAAACTCTGCATTCTGTATCAGTCCTTCTGCACCTCATTCTCCAACCTCTGCTCTCTTTAACAGTCCTTCTGCACCTAAGTCTTCAAACTCTACTCTCTGCAATTGTCCTTCTGCAGCTCAGTCTTCAAACTCAACTCTCTGTAACAGTTATTCTGCATCTCAATCTCCAAACTCTACTCTCTGTAAGATCCTTTTGCAAACCAATCTCCAAACTCTGCTCTCTGTAACAGTCCTTCTGCACCCCAGTCTCCAAACTCTAATCTCTGTAACAGTCCTTCTGCATCCCAGTCTCCAACCTCTGCTCTATGTAATAGTCCTTCTGCACTCCAGCCTCTAAAATCCGCTCTCTGCAACAGTCCTTCTGCACCCCAGTCTCCAACATCTGCTCTATGCAGCAGTCTTTCTGAACCCCAGTCTCCAAACTCTGCTCTTTGTAACAATCCTTCTGGACCTCTGTCTCAAACGTCTTTTCTCTGCAACAGTCCTTCTGCACCACAGTCTCCAACCTCTGCTCTCTTTAAGATCTTTCTGCACTCCAGTTTCCAAACTCTGCTCTCTGTAAGATTCATCTGAACCCTAGTCTTCAACATCCTCTCTATGTAACAGTTCTTCTGCACCCCAGTCTTTAAACTTTGCGCTCTGTAACAGTCGTTCTGCACGACAGTCTTTAAACTCTGCTTTCTGTAACAGGACTTCTGCACTCCAGTCTCCAACCTCTTCTATCTGCAATGATTCTTCTCCACCCCAGTCTCCAACATCTGCTCTCTGCAACAGTCCTTTTCACCCTAGTCTCTGAAATCTGCTCTCTGTAAGATCAATCTGAACCCCAGGCTTCAACCTCTGCTCTCTGTAACAGTTCTTCTGCACCCCAGTCTTTAAACTTTGCACTCTGTAACAGTCGTTCTGCACAACAGTCTTTAAACTCTGCTCTCTGTAACAGGACTTCTGCACTCCAGGCTCCAACCTCTTCTCTCTTCAATGATTCTTCTCCACCCCAGTCTCCAACATCTGCTCTCTGAAACAGTCCTTTGCACCCCAGTCTCCAAACTCTGCTCTCTGTAAGATCCATCTGAACCCAAGTCTCCAACCTTTGTTCTCTGTAACTTTCGTACTTCACCCCAGTCATCAAACTCTGCTCTCAGTAACAGTCCTTCTGAACCCCAGTCTCCAATATCTACTCTCTGCAACAGTACTTCTAGACCCCAGTCTCCAAACACTGCTCTCTGCAACGATCCTTCTGGACCCCAGTCTCCAACGTCTGCTCTCTGCAACAGTCCTTCTGCACCACAGTCTCCAACCTCTTCTGTCTGTAATATCCTTTTGCACTCCAGTTTCCAGACTCTGCTCTTTTTAACATTATTTCTCCACCCCAGTCTCCAATCTCTGTCTTCTGAAACAGTACTTCTTCTCCCCAGACTCCAAGATCTGCTCTCTGTAACAGTCCTTCTGTACGGCAGTCTCCAACCTGTGCTCTTTGTAAGGGTCCTTCTACACCCCAGTCTCCAACCTCTGCTTTCTGTATCAGTCTGTCTGAACCCCAGTCTCTAACCTCTGTTCTCTGTATCTAACTGTGTGCACCTCAGTCTCCAACCTGTGCTCTATGTAAGAATCTTTCTGCACCCCAGTCTCCAACCTCTGCTCTCTGTAACAGTCCTTCTACAACGCAATTTCCAAACTCTGCTTCTTGTAACAGTCTTTCTGCACCGGAGTCTCCAAACTCTCCTATGTGTAACAGTCCTTCTACACCTAAGTTTCCAACATCTGGTCTTTGTAACCGTCCTTCTGGACCTCAGTCTGAAACCTCTGCTCTCTGCATGATCCTTCTGCACCCCAGTATCAAACCACTGCTCTCTGTAACAGTTCACCTGCACCTCAGTCTCCAACCTCTGCTCTCTGTAATATCCTTCAGAAACCAAGTCTCCAAACTCTGCTCTCTATAACAGTCCTTTTGCACCCCAGTCTCCAAACTCTCCTCTCTGCAACAGTCCTTCTGCACCCCAGTCTCGAACATCTGCTCTCTGCAAAAGTCCTTCTGAACATCAGTCTGAAAACTCTGCTCCCTTAAACCACTCTTCTGCACGCCAGTCTCCTAATTCTGCTCTCTGTAACAGTCCTTCTGCACCTCATTCTCCCAACTCTGCTCTCTGTAAGACCCTTCCACAACCCAGACTTTAAACTCTGCACTCTGTAACAGTCCTTCTGCACAACATTTTCCAAACTCTGCTCTGTGTAATAGGACTTCTGCAACCCAGTCTCCAACCTCTGCTCTCTGTAACAGTCTTTCTGTACTGCAGTTTCCAAACTCTTCTCTCTGTAATGGTCCTTCTGCACCCCACTCTCCAACCTCTGCTTCCTATATCAGTCCTTCGGGACTCAAGTCTCCAAACTCTGCTCTCTGTAACAGTCCTTCTGCACCCCAGTCTCCAAACTCTAATCTCTGTAACAGTCCTTCTGCATCCCAGTCTCCAACCTCTGCTCTATGTAATAGTCCTTCTGCACTCCAGCCTCTAAAATCCGCTCTCTGCAACAGTCCTTCTGCACCCCAGTCTCCAACATCTGCTCTATGCAGCAGTCTTTCTGAACCCCAGTCTCCAAACTCTGCTCTTTGTAACAATCCTTCTGGACCTCTGTCTCAAACGTCTTTTCTCTGCAACAGTCCTTCTGCACCACAGTCTCCAACCTCTGCTCTCTTTAAGATCTTTCTGCACTCCAGTTTCCAAACTCTGCTCTCTGTAAGATTCATCTGAACCCTAGTCTTCAACATCCTCTCTATGTAACAGTTCTTCTGCACCCCAGTCTTTAAACTTTGCGCTCTGTAACAGTCGTTCTGCACGACAGTCTTTAAACTCTGCTTTCTGTAACAGGACTTCTGCACTCCAGTCTCCAACCTCTTCTATCTGCAATGATTCTTCTCCACCCCAGTCTCCAACATCTGCTCTCTGCAACAGTCCTTTTCACCCTAGTCTCTGAAATCTGCTCTCTGTAAGATCAATCTGAACCCCAGGCTTCAACCTCTGCTCTCTGTAACAGTTCTTCTGCACCCCAGTCTTTAAACTTTGCACTCTGTAACAGTCGTTCTGCACAACAGTCTTTAAACTCTGCTCTCTGTAACAGGACTTCTGCACTCCAGGCTCCAACCTCTTCTCTCTTCAATGATTCTTCTCCACCCCAGTCTCCAACATCTGCTCTCTGAAACAGTCCTTTGCACCCCAGTCTCCAAACTCTGCTCTCTGTAAGATCCATCTGAACCCAAGTCTCCAACCTTTGTTCTCTGTAACTTTCGTACTTCACCGCAGTCATCAAACTCTGCTCTCAGTAACAGTCCTTCTGAACCCCAGTCTCCAATATCTACTCTCTGCAACAGTACTTCTAGACCCCAGTCTCCAAACACTGCTCTCTGCAACGATCCTTCTGGACCCCAGTCTCCAACGTCTGCTCTCTGCAACAGTCCTTCTGCACCACAGTCTCCAACCTCTTCTGTCTGTAATATCCTTTTGCACTCCAGTTTCCAGACTCTGCTCTTTTTAACATTATTTCTCCACCCCAGTCTCCAATCTCTGTCTTCTGAAACAGTACTTCTTCTCCCCAGACTCCAAGATCTGCTCTCTGTAACAGTCCTTCTGTACGGCAGTCTCCAACCTGTGCTCTTTGTAAGGGTCCTTCTACACCCCAGTCTCCAACCTCTGCTTTCTGTATCAGTCTGTCTGAACCCCAGTCTCTAACCTCTGTTCTCTGTATCTAACCGTGTGCACCTCAGTCTCCAACCTGTGCTCTATGTAAGAATCTTTCTGCACCCCAGTCTCCAACCTCTGCTCTCTGTAACAGTCCTTCTACAACGCAATTTCCAAACTCTGCTTCTTGTAACAGTCTTTCTGCACCGGAGTCTCCAAACTCTCCTATGTGTAACAGTCCTTCTACACCTAAGTTTCCAACATCTGGTCTTTGTAACCGTCCTTCTGGACCTCAGTCTGAAACCTCTGCTCTCTGCATGATCCTTCTGCACCCCAGTATCAAACCACTGCTCTCTGTAACAGTTCACCTGCACCTCAGTCTCCAAACTCTGCTCTCTGTAATATCCTTCAGAAACCAAGTCTCCAAACTCTGCTCTCTATAACAGTCCTTTTGCACCCCAGTCTCCAAACTCTCCTCTCTGCAACAGTCCTTCTGCACCCCAGTCTCGAACATCTGCTCTCTGCAAAAGTCCTTCTGAACATCAGTCTGAAAACTCTGCTCCCTTAAACCACTCTTCTGCACGCCAGTCTCCTAATTCTGCTCTCTGTAACAGTCCTTCTGCACCTCATTCTCCCAACTCTGCTCTCTGTAAGACCCTTCCACAACCCAGACTTTAAACTCTGCACTCTGTAACAGTCCTTCTGCACAACATTTTCCAAACTCTGCTCTGTGTAATAGGACTTCTGCAACCCAGTCTCCAACCTCTGCTCTCTGTAACAGTCTTTCTGTACTGCAGTTTCCAAACTCTTCTCTCTGTAATGGTCCTTCTGCACCCCACTCTCCAACCTCTGCTTCCTATATCAGTCCTTCGGGACTCAAGTCTCCAAACTCTGCTCTCTGTAACAGTCCTTCTGCACCTCAGTCTCCAACGTCTGCTCTTCGCAACTGACCTTTGGCACCCCAGTCTCCAAACTCTGGTCTCTGCAAAAGTCCTTCTACACCCAAGTCTTTAACCTCTACACTCTGCAATAGTCCTTCTTCACCCCAGTCTCCAAACTCTTCTCTTTGCAAAAGTCTTTCTGCACCTCAATCTTCAACATCTGCTCTCTGTAACAGTCCTTCTGCACCCCAGTCTCCAAAATCTGCTCTCTGTAACAGTCCTTCGGCACCCCATTCTCCACCCTCTGCTCTCTGCAACGATCCTTCTTCACCCAAGTCTCCAAACTCTGCTCTCTGCAACAGTCCTTCTGCACCCCAGTCTCCAACCTCTGCTCTCTGCAACACTCCTTCTACACCACAGTCTCAAAACTCTGCTCCCTATAAGATCCTTCTGCACATCTGTATCCAACCTCTGATCTCTGTAACGGTCCTTCTTCATCCCCGTTTCCAAACTCTGCTTTCTGTATCAGTCCTTCTGCACCACAGGCTTCAACCTCTGCTCTCTGTAACAGTCCTTCTGCACCTTTTTTCCAACCTCTGCTCTCTGCAACAGTTTTTCTGCACGTTAGTTTAAAACTCTGCACTCTGCAACATTCCTTCTGTACCCCAGTCTCCAACCTCTGCTCTCTGTATCAGTCCTTCTGCACACAATTCTCCAAACTCTACTCTCTGTAACATTTCTTCTGCACTTCAGTCTCCAACCTATGCTTTCTGTAACAATCCTTCTTCACATCAGTCTCCAACCTCTTCTCTCAGCAACGGTCCTTATGCACCCCAGTCTCCAAGTTCTGTTCTCTGCAACAGTCCTTCTGCACCGCAGTCTGCAACATCTTCTCTCTGTAAGTCCTTCTGTACTGCAGTCTCCAACCTCTGCTCTCTGTAACAGGCCTTCTGCACCAAAGTCTCCAAACTCTGCTGTCTTTATCAGTCCTTCTGCACCCCAGTATCCAACTGCTGCTCTCTGCAACGGTCCTTCAGCACCATGTTTCCAACCTGTGCTCACTGCAACAGTCCTTGTTCACCCAGTCTCCAACATCTGCTCTCTGCAACAGTTCTGTACCTCAGTCTGAAAACTCTGCTCTCTGAAACAATCCTTCTGCACCCCAGTCTCCAAACTCTGCTCGCTGTAAAAGTCCTTCTGTACATCAGTCTCCAAACTCTTCTTTCTGGGAGACCCTTCTGAAACCCAGTCTGCAAACTCTGCTCTCTGCAACAATCCTTCTGCACCTCAGTCTCTAACCTCTGCTCTCTGCAAAGGTGCTTCTGCACCCGAGTCTCCAAACTCTGTTCTCTGCAACAGTCCTTCTGCACCCCATTCTCCAACCTCTGCACTCTGTAGCAGTTTTTCTGTACTGGAGTCTTCAAACTCTGCTCTATTTTTCCGTCATTCTGCACCCCAGTCTCCAACATCTGCTTATTCAATAAGTCCTTCTGAACCCACTCTCCAACCTCTGCTCTCTGCAACAGTCGTTCTGCACCTCAGTGTGCAAACTCTGCTCTCTGTAAGATCCTTCTGAAACCCAATCTTCAACCTCTGCTTTCTGCAATGGTCCTTCTGCACCGAAGTCTCAAAACTCTGATCTCTACAACAGTTATTCTGCACCCCAGTCTAAAACCGCTGCTCTCTGTAACAGTCCTTCTATACCGCAGTCTCAAACCTCTGTTCTTTATAAGGGTTTTTCTGCACCCCAGTCTCCACCTCTGCTTTCAGTATCAGTCCTTCAGCACCACATTCTCCAAACTCTGCTCTCTGTAACAGTCCTTCTGCACCTCAGTCTGCAACCTCTGCTCTCTGCAATAGTTTCTGCACCCCAGTCTACAATCTCTGTTCTCTTCAACAGTCCTTCTGCATCCCAGTCTCTAACATCTGCTCTTTGCAACAGTCCTTCTCCACCTCAGTCTCAAACTTGGCTCTCTGCAACAGTCCTTCTGCACCCAAGTCACCAAGCTCTGCTTTCTGTATCAGTCCTTCTGCACCCCAGTCTCCAACCTCTGCTCTCTATAACAGTCCTTCTGCACCTCAGTCTCTATAACAGTCCTTCTGCACCTCAGTCTCAAACCTCAGGGTCTCTTAAACAGTCCTTCTGCACATCAGTCTGAAAACTCTTCTCTCAGCAAGGATCCTTCTGCACCTCAGTCTTCAACCTCTGCTCTCTGTAACAGTCCTTCTGTACCTCAGTCTCCAAACTCTGCTCTCTGTAAGATTATTTTGCAACCCAGTCTTTAAACTCTGCTCTCTGTAACTGTCCTTCTGTACCGCAGTCTCCAAACACTTCTCACTTTAATGGGACTTCTGCACCCCAATCTCCAAACTCTGATCTCTGCAAGGGTCCTTCTGCACCTCAGTCTCCAAACTCTTCTCTCTGTAACAGTGCTTCTGCACCTCACTCTCCAACCTATGCTCTCTGTAACATCCTCCTGCAACCCAGTATTAAAACTCTGCTCTCTGTAACAGTCCTTCTGCACACCAGTCTCCAAACTCTGCTCTCTGTAACAGGCCTTCTGCACCCCAGTCTCCAACCTCTGTTATCTGTTTCAGTCCTTCTTCATTTAAGTCTCCAACCTCTACTCTCTGCAACGATCCTTCTGCACCCCAGTCTCCAACCTATGCTCGCTGTAAGATCCTTCTGAGAACCTGTCTCCAACCTTTGCTCTCTGTAACACTCCTCTGTACCACAGTCTCCAACTTCTGCTCTCTGTAAGGGTCCTTCTGCACCTCAGTCTCAGACTTCTGCTCTCTGCAACACTCCTTCTGCACACCAGTCTCCTATCTTTGCTCTCTGCAACAGTTTTTCTGCACCTCAGTCTTTAACCTGTGCTCTCTGTTAAAGTCCTTCTGCACCCCAGTCTCCAACCTGTGCTTTCAGTAAAAGTTCTTCTGCACCACAGTCTCCAAACTCTGCTCTCTCTAACCATCCTTCTGAACCCAAGTCTCCAACTTGTGCTCTCTGCACCGATCCTTCTGCACCACAGTTTCCAAACTCTGCTCTCTGTAACAGTCCTTCTGCAACCCAGTCTTCAAACTCTGCTTTCTGTAACTGTCATCTGCATCTCAGTCTCCATCCTCTGCTCTATTTAACAGTTCTTCTTCAGCCAAGTCTCCAACATCTGCTCTCTGAAAAAGTCCTTCTAAACCCTAGTCTTTAAACTCTGCTCTCTGTAACAGTCCTTGTACAGCCCAGTCTCCATACTCTGCTCGCCCCAAGAATCCTTCTGCACCCAAGTCTCCATCCTCTTCTCTCTGCAACTGTTCTTTTGCACCCCAGTCTCCAGCATCTGCTCTCTGCAACAGTCTTTTTTCACCCCAGTCTCCAACCTCTGCTATCTGCAACAGTCCTTCTGGACCCCAATCTCCAAACTTTACTCTCTGTAACAGTCCTTCTACACCCCAGTCTAAAATCTCTGCTCTCTGCAAAAGTTTTTCTACACCCCTGTCTCCAACCTCTTTTCTCTGTAACTATCCTTCTGCAACTCAGTCTCCAAACTCTGCTCTTTGCAAGGGTCCTTCTGCACCTCAGTCTTCAACCTCTAATCTCTGAAACAGTGCTTTTGCACCTCAGTCTCCAACCTCTGCTCTCTGTATCAGTCCATCTGCACCCCAGTCTCCAACCTCTGCTCTCTGCAACGATCTTTCTGCACCCCAGTCTCCAACCTCTGCTTCCTGAAACAGTCCTTATGGAACCCAGTCTCCAACATCTGCTCTCTGCAACAGTTCTCCTGTACCTCAGTCTAAAAAATCTGCTCTCTGCAACAATTCCTCTGCACCCCAGTCTACAACCTCTGTTCTCTGTAACAGTCTTTCTGTACCTCTGTCTCCTACCTCTGCTCTCTGTAAGACCCTTTTGAAAACAAGTCTGCAAACTCTGCTCTCTGTAACAGTCCTTCTGCTCCCCAGTCTCAAAACTGCACCTCAGTCTCACAAGTCTGCTCCCCCTAAGATCTTTCTGCAACTTAGTCTTTAAACTCTGCACTCTGTAACAGTCCTGCTGCACAACAGTCTCTAAACTCTGCTCTTTGTAACAGGACTTCTGCACCCCAATCTCCAACCTCTGCTCTCTGCAACGATTCTTCTCCACCCCAGTCTCAAACATCTGCTCTGTGCCACAGTCCTTTTGCACCACAGTCTCCAAACTCTGCTCTCTTTAAGATCCATCTGAACCCCAGTCTCCAACCTCTGCTCTCTGGAAAAGTCCTTCTGCACCTCACTCTTCAACATCTGCTCTCTGTAAGTTTCTTTTGCAACTTAGTATCCAAACTCTGCCCTCGGTAAAAGTCCTTCTACACGCCTTCTCCAACTCTCCTCTCCGTAACAGGCTTTCTGCACCCCAGTCTCCAAAGTCTGTTCTCTATAACAATCTTTCTGCACCACAGTCTCCAACCTCTGCTCTCTGTAACAGTCCTGCGGCACCTCGGTCTACAATCTCTGTTCTCTGTAACATCCTTCTGCAAACTTTCTAAAATCTCTGCTCTCTGAAACAGTCCTTCTGCACCTCAGTCTCCAAACTCTGTTCTTGGCAACACTCCTTCTGCACCCCAGTCGCCAAACTCTACTCTCTGTAACAGTCCTTCTGTACCGCAGTCTCCAAACACTTCTCTCTGTAACGGTCCTTCTGCACCCCAGTCTCCAAACTCTGCTTTCTCTGTCAGTCTTTCTGCACCCCAGTCTACAACCTCTGCTCTCTGTAACAGTCTTTCTGCACCTCATATCCAAACTCTGATATCTGCAACAGTCCTTATGCAACCCAGTCTACAACCTCTGCTGTCTGCAAAATTCCTTCTGCACCCCAGTTTGCAACGTGTGCTCTGTGTAACAGTGTTTCTGCATCCCAACTCCAACTCTGCTCTCTGCAATGATTCTTCTGTACCTCAGTCTCCAACATCTGCTCTCTGCAACAGTCCTTCTGCACCCCAGTCTCCAAACTCTGTTCTCTGTGACAGTCTTTCTCCACTTCAGTCTTCAAACTCTGCTCTCTGCAAGAGTCCTTCTGCACCCCAGTCTCCAACATCTGCTCTCTAAACAGTCCTTCTGCACCCCAGTCTCCAACATCTGCTCTCTGCAACAGTCCTTCTGCACCTCAGTGTCCAAACTCTGCTCTCTGCAATGATCCTTCTGAACCCCAGTCTCCAACTTCTGCTCTCTGAAAGATCCTCCTGACCCCAGTTTTCAAACTCTGCTCTCTGTAATATTCTTTCTTCATGGCAGTCTCCAAACTCAGCTTTCTGCAATGGTCCTGGGGCACCCCAGTCTCCAAACTCTGCACTCTGCAACATTTCTTCTGTTCCCCAGTCTCCAAACTCTGCTCTCTGTAACAGTCCTTCTGTACCTCAGTCTCCAAACTCTGCTCTCTGTAAAGGTCCTTTTGCAAGCCAGTCTCCAACCTCTGCTTTCTTTGTCCGTTCTTCTGTACCTCAGTCTCTAAACTCTGATCTCTGCAAAAGTCCTTCTGCATCCCATCCTCCATCTTCTGCTCCCTGCAACAGTCCTTCTGAACAACATTTTCCAACATCTGCTCTCTGAAAGAGTTTTTGGGTACCCTAGTCAACAACCTCTGCTTTCTGCAACAGTCCTTCTGTACTGCAGTCTCCAACTTCTGCTCTCTGCAACAAAACTTCTACACCCCAGTCTCCTACATCTGCTCTCTGCAAAAGTCCTTCTGCACTTCAATCTGAAAATTTTGCTCTCTGCAACAATTTTTCTGCACTCCAGACTTCAACATCTGCTCTCTGTAACAGTCCTTCTGCACCTCAGTTTCCAAACTCTGCTCAATGTAAGATCCTTCTGCAACACAGTCTCCAAAATTTGCTCCCCTTAACAGTCCTTCTGCACCTCAGTCTCCAACCTCTGCTCTCTATAACAGTCGATCTACACCTCAGTCTGAAACCTCTTCTCTCTGCAGGATTCATCTGAATCCCAGTCTCCAGACACTGCTCTCTGTAACAGTCCTCCTGCACCTCAGTCTCCAAACTCTGCTGTTTGTAAGATCCTTCTGCCACTCATTCCCTAACTCTGCTATCTATAACAGTCATTCTGCACCCCAGTCTTCAACCTCTGCTCTCTGTAACAGGCCTTCTGCACCCCAGTCTCCAACCTTTTCTCTCTGCAATGATCATTCTACACCTCAGTCTCCAACATCTGCTCTCTGTAAAATCCTTCTGCAACCCAGTCTCCAAACTCTGCCCTCTGTAACAGACATTCTACACCCCTTCTTTGAACTCTCCTCTCCGTAACAGGCCTTCTGCACCCCAGTCTCAAACGTCTGCTCTCTGCAACAGTCCTTCTGCACCCCAGTCTCCAACCTGTGGTCTCTGCAACAGTCCTTCTGCACCTCAGTCTTAAAACGCTGTTCTCTGCTACAATCCTTTTGCACCTTAGTCTCCAATCCCTACTCTCTGTAACACTCTTTTTGCACCTCAGTCTCCAACCTCTGCTCTCTGCAAGGATCATTCTGCACCCTAGTCTCCAACGTCTCCTCTCCTCTGCACCTGGGTCCCCAACATCTGCTCTCTGTTACATCCTTCTTCAACCCAGTCGCTAAACTCTGTGATCTGTAGCAGTCCTTATTGAGCCCTTCTCCATACTCTGCTCTCCGTAACAGGCGTTCTGCACCCCAGTCTCCAACCTCTGCTCTCTGCAACAGTCCTTCTGCACCCCAGTCTTCAAACTCTGCTGTGTGTAAAAGTCCTTCTGCACCCCAGTCTCCAAACTCTGCTCTCTGTAACAATTCTTTTGCACCCCAGTCTCCAACCTCTGCTCTCTGTAACAGTCCTTCTGCACCGTATTCTCCAACCTCTGCTCTCTGTTACAGTCTTTATATACCGCAGTCTCCAAACTCTGCTCTGTATAATGGTCCCTCTGTACCCCAATTTCTAAACTCTTCATTCTGTAACAGTCCTTCTGCACCTCACTCTGAAACCTCTGCTCTCTACACTATCGTTCTGCACCCCAGTTTCCAATCACTGCTCTCTGTAACATTCGTCGTGCACCACAGTCACCAACCATTGCTCTCTGTAAGATCCTACTGCAACCCAGCCTCAAAAGTCTGCTCTCTATAACAGTCCTTCTGCAACCCAGTCTCCAACCTCTGCTCTCTGTAGCAGGCCTTATGCACCCCAGTTTCCAAACTCTGCCCTCTGAAACAGTCCTTCTGCATGTCAGTCTGCAACCTCTACTCTTTGTAACGGTCCCTCTGCACCCCAGTCTCACACCTCTGTTTTCTGTATCATGATTCTTCAACCCAGTCTCAAACGTCTGCTCTGTGTAACAGTCCTTCTGCATCTCAGTCTCCAAAGTCTGCTGTCTGCAAGAGTTCTTCTGCACGCCAGTCTCCAACCTCTGCTTTTTGCAACATTCCATCTGCACCCCAGTCTCCAACCTGTGCTCTCTGTAACAGTCCTTCTGGACCTCAGTCTCCCACCTCTTCTCTCTCTAACGATCCTTCTGCAGCCCAGTCTCCACCTCTGCTCTCTTCAAAGATTCTATTGCAACTCTCCAACTTCTGCTTTCTTCAACGTTCCTTCTGCACCTGAGTCTCCAAACTCTGCTCTCTGTAACTGTTTTTCTGCACCTAAGACTCCAACCTCTGCTCTCTGCAAACGTCCTTCTGCACCCTTGTCTCCAACCTCTGCTCTCTGCAACGATCCTTATGCACCGCAGTATCCAACATCTGCTCTCTGCAACAGTCCTTCTGCACCCCAGTAAACAAAGTCTCCTCTCCTGAACCATCCTTCTGCACTGCAGTCTCCAACCTCTGTTCTCTGTAAGGTCGTTTTGCACCACAGTTTCCAAACTCTGCTCTCTGTAACATTCCTTCTCCAACTCAGTCTAAAACCTCTGCTTTCTTCAACGGTCCTGCTGCAACCCAGTCTCCAAAATCTGTTCTCTGCAACAGTCTTTCTACTCCCCAGTCTCAAACCTCTGCTCTCTGTAACTGTCTTTCTGTACCGCAGTCTTAAATCTCTGCTCTCTGTAATGGTGCTTCTACACCCCAGTCTCAAACCTCTGCTTTCTGTATAAGTTTTTCTGAACCATGCTTTCCAACCTCTGCTCTCTGTAACTGTACTTTTGCTCCTGTGTCTCAAAACTCTGAACTCTGCATCCTTACTTCTGCAACACATTCTCTAACCTCTGCTCTCTGTAAAAGTCCTTCTGCACCCAATTTTCTAACCCTGCTTTATGCAACAGTACTTCTGTACCACAGTCTCCAACCTCTGCTCTCTGTACCGGTCCTTCTGCAGCCCAGTCTAAAAGTCTGCATTCTGTATCTGTAATTCTGCACCCAAGTCTCAAACCTTTTCTCTCTGTAACATTCTTTCTGAAACTCAGTCTCCAACATCTGCTCTCTGCGACAGTTCTTCTGCACCCCAGTCTCCAAACTCTGCTCCCTGCAACAGTTCTTCTGACCCCCAGTCTCCAACATCTGCACTCTGAAACAGTTCTTCTATAAACCATTCTCCAACCTCTGCTCTCTGTAACAGTCGTCGTGTATTTCATTCTCCAAACTCTGCTCTCTGCAACGGTCTTTCTGCACCCCAGTCTCCAAACTCTGCTTTCTGTATCAGTCCTTCTGAAACCCAGTCTCCAACCTCTGCTCTCTGTAACAGTCCTTATGCACCTCAGTCTCCAAATTATGCTCTCTGCAACAGTCCTTCTGCACCCAAGTCTCCAAAACCTGCTCCCTGCAACAGACCTTCTTCATGCCATTCTCCAACCTCTGCTATCTGCAACAGTCCTTCTACACCCCAGTCTCCAACCTCTACTCTCTGTAACAGTCCTTCTGCACCTCAGTCTCCAACCTCTGCTCTCTGTATGATCCTTCTGCAACCCAGTCTCCAAACTCTGCCCTCTGTAACAGTCGTTCTGCATCCCTTCACCAAACTCTGCTCTCTGTAACAAGACTTCTGCATCCCAGTCTCCAACCTCTGTTCTCTGTAACAGTCCTTCTGCACCCCAGTCTCAAACCTCTGCTCTCTACAAAGATGCTTCTGCACCCCAGTCTCCAACCTCTGTAATCTTCAACAGTTCTTCTGCACCTCAGTCTAAAAACTCGGTTCTCTGCAACGATCCTTCTGCACCCCAGTCTCTAAACTCTGCTCTCTGTAACAGTCCTGTTCCACCTCAGTCTCCAAACTCTGCTCTCTGTAAGATCCTGCTGCAACCCTGTCTCCAAACTCTGCTCTTTGTAACAGTCCTTCTGCACACAAGTCTCCAACCTCTGCTCTCTGTAACAGTCCTTCTGCAACTCAGTCTCCAAACTCTGCTCTATGTAACATTACTTCTTTACCCCATCTCCAACCTCTGCTCTCTGCAACGGTCCTTCTGCACGAAAGTCTCCAAACTCTGTTTTTGGCAATAGTCCTTCTGCACCCCAGTCTACAAACTCTGCTCTGGGTATCATTTTTTCTGCACCTCAGTCTGCAACCTCTGCTTTATGTAAGATCTTTCTGCAATACAGTCTCCAAACTCTGCTCTCTGTAACAGTCCTTCTGCACCCCAGTCTCAAACCTCTGCTATGTGCAACAGTTCGTCTGCACCGCAGTCTCCGTCCTCTGCTCTCTGAAAGATCCTTCTGCACCCCAGTCTCCAAACTCTGATCTCCGTATAAGTCCTTCTTCACTCCAATCTCCAACCTCTGCTCACTGTAACAATCCTTCTGCACCTCAGTCTCCAACCTCTGCTTTCTGCAAAAATCCTTCTGAACCCCAGTCTCTAACCATTGCTCTCAGTAACATTTCTTCTGCACCTCAGTCTCCAACCTCTGCTCTATGTAAGATCCTTCTGCCACCCAGTCTCAAAACTCTGCTCTATGTAACAGTTCTTCTACACCCCAGTCTCCAACCTCTGCTCCCTGCAATAATCCTTCTGCACCCAAGTCTCCAACTTCTGCTCTCTGAAACACTTCTTCTGCACTCCAGTCTTTAACATCTACTCTCTGAAATAGTCCTTCTGCATCCCATTCTCCAACCTCTGCTCTCTGCAACAGTCTTTCTGTACCCTGGTCTCCAACCTCTGCTCTTTGTAAAAGTCCTTATGTACTGCAGTCTCCAACCTCTAATGTCTGTAAGGTTCATTTTGGACCCAAGTCTCCAAACTCTGCTTTCTGTATCAGTCCTTCTGCACCCCAGTCTCCAACCTCTGCTCTCTGTAACAGTCCTTCTGCATCTCAGTCTCCAAAATCTGCTCTCTATAACAGTCCTTCTGCACCCCAGTCTCCAAACTGTGCACTCTGCAACAGTCTCTCTACACTCCAGTCTTCAACCTCTGCTCTGTATAACAGTCCTTCTGCAACCGAGTTTCCAATCTCTGATTTCTGCAACGATCCTTCTGCATCCCATTCTCCAACATCTGCTCTCTGCAACCGTCCTTCTGCACCCAAGTCTCCAACCTCTGCTCTCTGCAATGATCCTTCTACACAACAGTCTCCAACCTCTGCTTTCTGCAATAATCCTACTGCACCCCAGTCGACAACCTCTGCTCTCTGTAACAATCCTTCTGCACCGCAGTCTCCAAACTCTGCTCTACATAATGTTCTTTTGCAACCCAGTCTCCAAACTCTGCTCTTTGTAACAGCCCTTCTGTACCCAGTCTCAAACCTCTGCTCTCTGTAACAGGCCTTCTGCACACCAGTCTCCAAACTCTGCTCTCTGTATCAGTACTTCTTCACCCCAGTCTTTTTAACATTCTTTTTTTAACATGCTCTTTTAACATTCTTTCTGCACCTCAGTCTTCTACCACTGCTCTCTGAAACACACCAGTCTCCAACATCTACACTCTGAAACAGTTCTTCTCCACTCCAGTCTTCAACCTCTGCTCTCTGTAAACGTCCTTTTGTATTGCAGTCCCCAAACTCTGCTCTTTGTAATGGTCCTTCTGCACCTCAGTTTCCAACCTCTGATTTCTGTATCAGTCCTTCTGCACCACAGTCTCCAACCTCTGCTATCTGCAACAGTCCTTCTGCACCACAGTCTCCAAATTCTACTCTCTGCAAAAGTCCTTCTGCACCCAAGTCTCCAACACCTGCTCCATGCAACAGTCATTCTGCACCCCAGTCTCCAAACTCTGGTCAATTTAACAGTCCTTCTGCACCTCCATCTCCAAATTCTGCTCTCTGAAACACTCCTTCTGCACCCAAGTCTCCAACCTCTGCTCTCTGCAACAGTCCTTCTACACCCCAGTCTTCAACCTCTGCTGTGTGTAACATTCCTTCTGCACCCCAGTCTCCAACCTCTCCTCTTTGTAACAGTCCTTCTGCACCATATTCTCCAACCTCTGCTCTCTGTTACAGTCTTTGTATACCGCAGTCTCCAATCTCTGCTCTCTGTAACGGTTTCTCTGCACCCCAATTTCTAAACTCTGCTTTCTGTAACAATCCTTCTGTACCTCAGTCACCAAACTCTGCTCTCTGTAACCATCCTTCTGCACCTCAGTCTCAAACCTCTGCTCTGTGTAACAGTACTTCTGCACCTCAGTCTTAAACCTCTGGTCTCCGCACAATCTTTCTGCACCCCAGTCTCCAACCACTGCTCTCTGTAACTGTCGTCCTGCACCTCAGTCACCAACCTCTGCTCTCTCTAAGATCCTTCTGAAAATCAGCCTCAAAACTCTGCTCTCTATAACAGTCCTCCTGCAACCCAGCCTAAAAACTTTGCTCTTTATAACAGTCCTTCTGCAACCCAGTCTCCAACCTTTGCTCTCTGTAGCAGGCCTTTGAACCCCAGTCTCCAAACTCTGCTCTCTGAAACAGTTTTTTTGCACGTCACTCTCCAACCTCTGCTCTCTGTTACGTTCCTTCTGCACCCCAGTCTCCCACCTCAGCTTTCTGTATCATAATTCTTGACCCAAGTCTCCAACGTCTTCTCTGTGTAACAGTCCTTCTGCATCTTAGTCTCCAAACTCTGCTATCTGCAACAGTCCTTCTGCACCCGAGTCTCCAACTTCTGATTTCTGCAACATTCCTTCTGCACCCTAGTATCCAACCTGTTCTCTCTGTAACAGTTCTTCAGCACCCATGTCTCCCTCATCTGCTCTCAGTAACGATCCTTCTTCAGCCCAGGCTCTACCTCTGCTCTCTGCAACGATACTTCTTCAACTCAGTCTCCAACTTCTGCTCTCTTCAAAGATTTTTCTGCACCTCAGTCTCAAATCTCTGTTCTCTGTAACAGTTTTTCTGCACCACGGTCTCCAACCTCTGCTCTCTGCAACCGTCCTTCTGCACCCCAGTCTCCAACGTCTCCTCTCGTTAACACTCCTTCTGCACCCCAGTCTCCAAACTCTATTCTCTGTAAGATCTTTCTGCACCCCAGTTTCCAAACTCTGCTCTCTGTAACATTCCTTCTCCAACCCAGTCTCCATCCTCTGCTTTCTTCAACAGTCATGCTGCAACCCAGTCTCCAAACTCTGTTCTCTGAAAAAGTCCTTCTGCTCCCCAATTTCCAATTTCTACTCTCTGTAACAGTCCTTCTGTACCGCAGTCTCCAACTTCTGCACCCTGTAATGGTCTTTCTGCACCCTAGTCTCCAACCTCTGCTTTCTGTATCAATCCTTCTGCACCACAGTCTCCAAACTCTGCTCTGTGTTACAGTCTTTCTGCACCTCAGTCTCCAAACTCTGCTTTCTGTAAGATTCTTCTGCAACCAAGTCTCCAAACTCTGCTCTCCATAACAGTCTTTCTGCACACCAATCTCCAACCTCTGCTCTCTGCAACGATGCTTCTTCACCCAAGTCTCCAACCTCTGTTCTCTGCAACAGGCATTCTGCACCCCAGTATCCAAAAAGGCTCTCTGCAACAGTCCTTCTGCACATCAGTATGAAATCTCTGTTCTCTGCAACGACCGCCCTGAACCCCAGTCTCCTTCCTCTGCTCTCTGTAACAGTCCTTCTGAACCTCAGTCTCCTACCTCTGCTCTCTGTAAGATCCTTCTGCAACAAAGTCTCCAAACTATTCTCTCTGTAACAGTCCTTCTGCACAACATTTTCCAACCTCTGCTCTCTGTAACAGGCCTTCTGCAACTTAGTCTCCAACCTCTGCTGTCTGTAACAGGCCTTCTGCACCCCCGTCTCTAACCTCTGCTCTCTATAACAGTCTTTCTAAACCCCAGTCTCCAAACTCATCTCTCTGCAACAGTCCTTCTGCACCCCAGTCTTCAAGTTCTGTTCTCTGTAACAACCTTTCTGCACCTCAGTTTTCGAAATCTGTCCTCTGCAATGGTCTTTCTGCACCCCAGTCTCTAACCTCTGCTGTCTGCAACCATCCTTTTTCACCCTTGTCTCTTACCTCTGCTCTATGCAACAGTCTTTCTGAACCCCAGTCTCCAACATCTGCTCTCTGCAACAGTCCTTCTGCACCTCAGTCTGAAAACTTTGCTCTCTGAAATGATCTTTGTGCACCACTGTCTCCAAACTCTGCTTTCTGTAACAGTCCTTCTGCACCTCAGTCTCCAACTTCTGCTCTCTGCAACAGTTCTTCTGCACCCCAGTCTTTAACATCTACTCTCTTAAAGAGTCTTTCTACACAACGTCCTAATGCAAAAAAAATGAGACCTGAACTATTGCTCACCCTGCAAGTAAAATCAACTCAAAATGCATTAAAGAACCAGGCACTAGACCAGAAATTATGCAGTTTCTAGGAAAAAACAAAGTCAATACTCAAACCTACAGGCAGAGGCAATGACTTTCTTAATAGGAAGCCAAAGCTCAGGAGATAACACAAAAAGTTAGCTAATAGGATGGCATCAAATTAAGTAGGTTCTGCACAGCAAAGGAGACAATTAGAATATGAAGAGAGAACCTACAGAAAAGGAGAAAATCTTTATGAGGGGCTCTTCTAAAAGAGAATGAATATTCAGAATATTAATAAAGAACTCAAAAAACTTAACATCAAACCCACAATTATTAATTAACCCAATTATCAAATAACCCAATTACCAAATGGGAAACTAAATGTACTAAACAGACACGTCTTAGAAGAAAATATGTGAGTGGCCAACAAATATATGAAAATACTTGCAAGTCAAGACTACCCTGAGATTTCATCTCACTTCAGTGACAAAGGCAACCACCAAGAATACAAACAGAAACCAGTGTGAAAAGGAGAGAATTGGAGAGGAAGGAGCACTCTCACCCTGTTGGTGGGCATGTAAATCAGCACAACCACCATGGAAATCGGGATGGAGGCTCCTCAAGAGTAGCCATGGAACACCCTGCGACCCAGCTCTACCTCTGCTTGGTATTTATCACAGCAGATCGAAGTCATCATACTATAATGACACATACATGCCCATGAACCAGCCGAGGTGACATCAGTGGACGAATGGATACAGAACATCTGGTATATGCACACTGGAATTTCATTCAGCCATAAAGAAGAACGAAATTATGTCATGCTGGAAGATGGATGGATCTTCAGAACATTAAGGGAAATAAGCAACTCAGAAAGTTAAGGGCCATATGTTTTTCATATGTTAAAGCTAGAGGGGGAGAAGGAAGGAAAGTTGGGAAGGGAGTCTCATCATGAAAGTTGAAGGAAGATCAGTAGAATCAAGGCACCAGGGGAGGAGGTGAGGAAAAGGGAAATTTTGGAATGATATTGGCCAAAGTTCACAGTTATTTTGTGTGCATGTTCAAATATGTGTCACAAAATCCCACCATTATGGACCACTACAATGCACCAATGAAGTTTGAAAAGAAGAGTTTCACATTTCATGGGACAGGCACTATTCTAGGAGGGTGCCCGTTTTTTCTCATCTATAAGTACCACGATCATTTACCACTGTCAAAAATCTCTACAGATTCGAATGTTCTGATCACTGCTCCACCACATGGCCTCTTCTACTTCAGGGTCCCTTTATTCCAACTGAAATCAGGAATCCCGTTTCAACGATGCCATCTGTTAATGTCTCCCCAGGCTGCTGAAGACAGCGGCTGCGTGTTTCACAAGGATTTGGTGCTGCCTTCTGAATGCATGTCAACGAGGCCTTGGCGAAGGCTGGTGCTCCAGGCCCTCCTCCAGATACAGCTGTGAGGCCAGGGAAGCGGTCACATAACACGCCAACACCTTATTTATTTCTGATCACCATCCTCTCCATTATTCCAGGATCATATTGGTCATTGAACTTAAGCAAACACTGAGTTTAGATTTCAGTCCATCAACCAAAGAGAGTCTAATAGCCACTCCCCGTGGCTCAGGAAAATTCTTGGCCCTAATATTTCTGGTGAATACGTTCCTGTGACTGCATTCAAGAAGATCCAGGAATATGTCCTGACTTCTTTGGTCTAGAAGACTCAAACAAATTCTCTTATATATTCTTAAGGCTCCTTTTAACAAAATACAGTAAAATATTTACCTTTTATTTTGGTGTGACCCTTATACTCTCCTGGGGTATATTTTATACTCTTACCTGAGGCGTTCTAGGATCAGACCCCAATTAAGAGTCTGGTGACAATGTGGGATGATGGATGAGCATCTTAAAGACAATTGGGCTGGGGATGTGGCTCAAGCAGTAGTGTGCTTGCCTGGCACGCGTACGGCCCAGGTTTGATCCTCAGCACCACATACCAACAAAGATGTTGTGTCTGCCGAGTACTAGAAAACGAATATTAAAAATTCTCTCTCTCTCTCTCTCTCTCTCTCTCTCTCTCTCTCTCTCTCTCTCTCTCTCCCCACTCCTCTACTCTCCTCTCCTCTCTCACTCTTTCTTAAAAAAAAAAAAGTCAACTGCCCAAGTAGAGTCACCATAGTGTCTTCAATTTAGGGTAAACTAGTCTCCTCGGGGGAGGAGGGGATACTTCTGACAGCAAAGAGGGTTAAAGGAGATTTCAGGGTTCAAGGCTCTGAGATTTGTCTAATTCCACTGGTATTTTGCCATTCTAATTAAGAGGGTCTCAATGATTCCCCCATTAATGTCCTAATTGACATAAGAGAGACCTGAAGAAATTGTGGACTTATAATTTTCTTTGTACTTCTTCAATTTAAAGAATTGGATGTTTTATTCTGATATTAACCTTTATCAGTTTCCAGAGAGAATATATTTCTGATGATCTGAACCTGACTTGAAGGAGGAATATAATGCTTGAACCTATCATTTTCTTTCTGTAAGTCTCCCACTCCAGTCAGGAACAGAAGTCTGTAGTCATGTTGTAATGTTCATTCCCACCCTGAAGGTCGATGGTGTTATTCCAAAGCTCAGTTTTCCATAGACATTGGATTTCAGGCCACGATAACTTAAAGTCTCTGTTGGGTCATTGCACACCAGGAATTATCAGGTCTCCTTTCCCATGGGCTGTGACATCATCAACATATTCAATTCCCTCAGGTCACACATTCAACCTACCTCCTCAGATCTGTTATCTAGAACCATCTCTGATGTAAACCACTTTTGTGGTCAGTGCCACCGTGGTCAGGTAGAGATGAAGAACGACTCTTGATGTCTTAGGGTAGAGGAAGTTGACACAGAAAAAAGTTATAAAATGGCTGGGAGATCTGAAAGAAAAAAAGAAAATAGGGCAGGTGACACCACCCCATATATGGAAACCCTAACATCCCTGGATAGAGATGCTCATTCCATGCTACTGTGACCCACATTCAGGAACAGCTGTCTAGGAGCAAGCACACACAGATCCTGGCACCAAGGAGATTAGTTCCTGCCTCTACAGGGCTGGTTTGCTGCTGCTGCTATGGGATCCAAAAGAACCCGCTTTCTTCCTTTCCTTTCTTCCTATCTGCCTATTTTTTGGCTGATATTGACAGAACCTCCTAAAATGGAGGCCTGGAAGCATAGGAGTGTGGGAAATGAGGTTCTCGTACTTTCTGTCCCTCTGGTGTGGAGAGAACACAGAAAGACAGAGATGGTGCAAAACACCCACAAAAGGTGTCTGACACACTTGAACCTGAAAGTGAGAAAAGGGTGTTTGTGAAAAGAGAAAAGAGAATGGAGTCTCAGAGATTTTAAAAGAGGGAGTTGGAGTTGAAGCTACAGATACAGACTCTGTAACCAGGTGCCTACAAGTCGCTGGGAGGCATCTTTTTTCAGATGACTGTATACTCCTGTTTGAAGATTGGTCTAGACTGTGATCATGCAAAGGGATGCACATTCTCCAGCCAGCTTCCTAAGGGCACTCTGGACCTCGTTGCTTCTCAGGCTGTGAATGACAAGATTCAACAGAGGGCTCACCACACAGAAGAGCACAGAGACCAGGGTGTCCATGTCCAGCCTTCTCTGGGCCTGTCATAGTAACAGTTGGCTGTTCCATAGAAGACCACCATGACAGTGAGAGGGTACACAGGTGGAGAAGGCCTTCATCCTGCCCTGGGCAGAGGGAATCCCCAGGATGGCTGCCATGATGAGTGCGTAGGAGCCTGCAGTGAAAAGGAAGGGGCTCAGGCCCATTGTGGCAATGACAACGTGGAGGGCAGACTCGTTGACAGAGGTGTCTGAGCAGGAGAGCTTCAGGAGCAATGGGGTGTTACAGAGAAAGTGGCTTAACTGGTGGGGCCCTCATAGAGTGAGTGTGATGGCCAGCACCTTTTGTGTGACCAAATTCACCAGCCCACACAGCGAAGACCCAGTCACCTGGCCAACACAGACCTTCACACTCATGATGACTGGGTACTGAGGAGGACCGCAGGTGGCCACACAGCAGTCATACTGGCCACACAGCCAGTAAGAAGCCTTCTGTTCCAGCACTTGTCACCAAGAAGAAGATCTGGGAAAGGCAGCCCTCATAAGAAATGGCCTTCTTCTCCCAGAAGAAGTTTACCAGCAGTACTGGGAGGGTGGTGGATGGTTAGCAGACGTCCAAGAAGCTCAAATTGCTGTGGAAAAAGTACATTGGAGTGTGGAGAGCAGGACTGACCCTGGTGGCCACTATTATGAGCATGTTCCCCAGGAGAGTGGTCAGGTAAATGACCAGAAAGAGGTGAAAGAACCAGCCCTGTAGGTTGGAGTGGTTGGAATATCCGAAAAAGATGAATTCAGTGACAAATGATTGATTGTTCATTTCCAATGGTATCATAGCTACAAAACAGAGAAAAAAATATCATGACGAGAGTTGACTGAGAACACCCCAAACAGGCTTGTTAATCTGCAGCAACATGGCAAAAAATATTGGATACAGAGATGCCTGTACTCTGGAAAGAGACGTATAGGAGTGACTTTAGAGAGAGCATAACTTCTCACAGACTTTTGCATGGGTACTCTTTTGTAAGAATAAATGGAGACTTGGTCAAAACGGACAACCAGCTATCAACCCCTGTGTCTCATTGAATCTGCAGTATCTCCCTCCAAACACTTGCTTCACTGTAATGAATTCTTTTTTGTATGTCTGTTATTTCAAGTAATAAGTTTTCATTGTGGAAAAATGAAGAAAATGCAGAAAGTTATTCAGAACAATAGAACAGGTCACAAAATTAAAGCTCTCTTTGCATTCATCCCATTCTACCTCTATCTATCTTTAAAATATCCAAAGCAAAATTTCCCAATATTGTTGTACTCTATTTAGTTGTTTGCCTCGTAATCTTAATTTCCTAACATGAAATTAAGTTAATATCTCCCTTTTTATTGAACATAGAAACCTTCCATTCCATTTACTATTATGAATATTGGAATAGAAGCTTTAATACATATGTATCTGTGATCATCTCTGATTGTTTCTTAAAAGTAAAATTATAAGTCACCTGCATTTAAATACATTGATCTATTTTTTTCAGTAGAAATTTTTTTTTAAATTTTTATAAGATACAAGAAATTTTGACAAATGATATATACTTAGGTATTTTTTACTTTTGTATTATATGATTTACCTCACCGAACATTACATTTCCTGAAAAAAAAATGATCGATACAATTACTGATTTTCTATCATGTTACCCATGCTAATCCGTGATCCATTGTTTTGAACTAAATTTTCTGTTTCTTTTTCAATCATAAATGAAAAATATTATAGTAAAACTGTAGGTACTTTGTCCAGATAGATGTGGATTGAAATTCATCTTTTCCTTATTCTCTATGCTCTTTATTAATGTAGTGCATTAGATTGAATCATCATCATGATCACCATTAGAATTCATTATTAACAATCATAACTCATGAATGACACTTTGTGACACAATATGTACTTCTCCTTAGAATTTTTATAATGCAGCATAGGAATTAGATCAACTTAATAGTAAACCCTCTGCTCTGCAGTAATAATAACCATAATCATCATAATCATCTAGGGCATATTTCATAGAAAAATAATTTGAGTGTGAGTCTTCTTAGATTGCTTCAATACACATAAATGCCTGACTTTAGAAACCATGTTTAATGTAGTTTAAAAGTGGCATGTTTTCTGTAAAAATTAGATTAAATTTCGAGTAATCCATTCTATCAAAACTCAGTGAATTTCTTTGAAAAGATGAGTTTTTACATACCTGAATCCAATCAGGATTTTTCAAATTGAGTAACGAATAGAGACACACATTAGATAAAAATACCTAACACTTATTAAATGCCTATAAGTCTTTTACATGCATTAACTTATTTGGTTTACACAACAACCTATAAGATAACCTATTATCCCCATTTTACAGAAAAAAGAATTAAAATTAATGCACAATATGCTAATGCAAGTAGGAAAACATCAATGAATCCCTTTAATTTGCATAATGTACATTAATTTGTACATTTAATATGTATTAACAATTATGATTTAAGAAACAAAAAAAATTGACTTAGAAAATTTATCATGTAATAACTCCTATTTGTAGTGATACTTTTTTACCTGATGATAATACCATATATTAGTAAAGTGTCTTATTATCTTCAATGCCCAGACATTCTTGTCTTTGGTTCTAATAATTCATTGCACATGATTAATAGGCCAACACAGCTTTCATTAAAATTCCAAATCTCAGGGCCTTAAGAAGATTAAAGTATTTAAATTTCAATAGAAAGTCAGTGCTTCAGTTAAGCACAACTATTTTTAAAATCTAAATATAAACAAAATAAAATAAATAAGTCTAGAATCTTAAAAGAAGAACTTTTTTTTTTTTTGGTTTGGCAATAAATGAAACGTTTTGCTGACTAACCTTAGGGATTCATTTCCTCAAACAAAAAAAAAAAAAATGGACATGACCAAAACGAGGAAGAATGGTGTGATCATGAAAACCCTTATGCACATCAGGGAAACAATGATTCCTATTTGATCTCAATAGCACAAGCAATGATTAAAATTTTTAAATCCAATTTTCATGTTGCCCAGTAAATTGCTAAACACACACACACACACACACACACACACACACACACACACACACACATTACAAGGTCAATTTATTCAGAAAAATATATGAATGATTTGAGGTGCTTGTGGCAATGTGAATATATTACTGTGAAATCTATAAGCTATCTGGCCTGGCCCAGAGTTGTCCTCATATCTTTTCATGTGGTGTGGGAGCTTGGAGCCGAGGAAACCATCAAAGGTCATTGTGCAGAACAGTTGGCCTCAGTCAGTGAGTTCCAAGTGTTCCCAGTGATTCTGGTCCAAGGACACACTTTGGGGGAGGCTGGGCTCTTTCACCTAACATGCAGGGATGCCCTTACACCTAACTGGTAGGTTTAAAATCTTAACAAATTCACTAGGAAAAAAACCTCCCTCCTGTCTTGGAGATTAAGCACTCAATTCAGCATTTAACATCTCTTTCAGTTCTGTTTTTTTGGGGCCAGAGTGTAGGGGGGCAGTTACTGGAGATTGAACTCAGGGGCTTGACCACTGAGCCACATCCCCAGTCCTATTTTATATTTTATTTAGAGACAGGGTCTCACTGAGTTTCTTGGTGCCTTGTTCTTGCTGAGGCTGTCTTTGAAATCACTATCCTCCTGCCTCAGCCTCCTGAGCTGCTGGGTTACAGGCGTGCACCACTGTGCCTGCTCTTTCAGTTCTTTTTATTTCACCTGTGCTTCTTCTAGCATAAAGGGGAAAGGGAAGACAAATTATTACCTCTTATGATATGTCAGAGCCTTCTAGTTATAAAATTCTTCAAAATAAAAAATTCTCTTTTCCATTTAGAATTTAATTTTTTTTCTTGGTAGTGGTTAGTTTAAATTCAAACAATTTTGTTCCTATACAGGGTCTAATTTAGTCCTAAGCCAGATCTACTAAGAAACCCAAAGAGGATAAGATCTGATCCCTTTCCTGCTGCGCCCCTCCCCTGACTCAGGCAATGGCAAGGCCCTACTGAGGTGGATGGCCCAAGGCGTCCATCCTCTAAAGGAGCGCAGTATGTTCCTGGGAATGGGCTGATTTGTTTTTGTATTCCTTTAATAAGTATACTTTTGATTTCTCATATGACCATTAAGTATAAAGGAAAAATCATGACTTTCCCAATTAATGCAACTACTTCTAAAAGCATAGATCTGTTTGCTCTAAATGCAATGATTTAGCTGTGGAGTGTAAATTGTTAATGTGTAAAGAAAAACTCCCTGTATTCCTGTCAAGGAAGTTTTTGAGAAATTAAATTAAAATCTAGAGAAGGAAAATTAATGTTAAGAAGATAGATTAGTTCTTAGTACTGGGCAACTTGTTCTTGTTCCTGTGCACAATTGTTTGTGCTCTTACTTTTGTTTGATTACAAGTAATAGCAAATCAACTACTTGCCATAACCACGGTACCGGTTCCAGTCAGGAAGTCAAGAAAGAATAGTCAAGGTATAGGCCAATAGTTTGGGACATTTGTAACTATTATTAAAAGTTAACTAAGCAGAAACAGCTCAAAGCAAAACTCGAACTGAAAGTACAAATGTTTGCTTATGCATAAGCCAAGATACATTCTTCTATTCTAATTGTAGCTACGTAATATTTTGTTTTGTTTGAATAATGATTCCTGTTTTGTAACCACAAAGTACTGTAAGCCTGCCAAAATGAAAAGTATATATGATCAACTTCACAAGTAAAGATTGGGATCAACACCTTCACTTTGGTGTCTGTGTTGTTTCTCCACCCCTCTTTCACCGACTACTCACCATCAGTTCGTCTCCTGAGACCCCCTGTTGGAGCTGGTCTCCGACACTGTCCTTCAACCAACTTACAATCTAATGGGAAGATGAACTCAATATGTGCAGGAAACTGGGTAACAATTCTATGTAATCTACAAATTATCATTATTTTCCCTTAGTGTTTGCTTGGGCAGCTCTGGGAATAGAGCACTTAATACTTGTCAAAGCCCCTCATTGAATCTTGAATATGTGCTCATCCAGGTCCTAGTTGGGCCCCTCACTTGTGTTCTAAAGACTAGGGCAACACCTTGTGTAAGTGTGCACTCAGTAAAGGTTTGAAGAATGAAGAATGTCTGTCAAGTACATCCGTGGAGCAGAGTTTTTATAAGATTCTTTAAAGACGGTACTGTGTGGGACCTAAAGGATCTAACAGAGACTTGACAGAGGCGAGAGGACATTTCTCTTCAGTGGTTCTGGTGCAGATATCTTGCTGAGAAAAATAAAGCCTCTGTGGGCATAAGTGAGGCAGCATAGCCCAGCGGCTTCTAAGGAACTCAGCGTCTCCTGTCTCTGAAACATATCTCTTATGGAGACCATTGGCTCAGTTCCCACAGAACAAGCAGCTCTGCATCTTTCTTTCCCAATCAGTCATCTCAAAGTCAGGTGACCGAGGATGAAGTCACTTATGAGTGACCCCAAAATATAATATTTCTAAAGGAGGGGGGTTGTGTATAAAGTAGATTACTCACAGGCTTCAGGGATTTATTACAGTTAATAAATTGCTTGCAACTCCCCTCCCCAAGCATCCATGTGTTGTAAGATAAAGATGAAAACCCCTAGTTAGAGAATGAATACGTTTCTAAACAAACTTCTTCTACAATAATGATTTTTATTTAAACAGATATTTTGGTAGTTCTATTGTTATGTTATATTGTATCATAATGGGAATGTGTCCCTACACTCTCTCTCTAAAAATTATTTTTTTTGTCCTGCTATTCAAAAGCAGAAGATTAACACTTAGCATTATCTATTGTTTACCATAAGTAATTTTCCACACACATCATCTTACTTAAGGTATTTAGGCATCCCAGGGTTTCTGGTTATGTTTTGGGTTTTCTTCCAGTACTGGAGGCATCATGCTAAATTCCTCAGGTTTTGTGATAACCTCTGAAGTTATTTCTACTCTGGCAATACAAGTAGTATTGTGGAAACTTAGACACACATAGAAAAGGTGCTATGATAGGTCATTACATAAATGCCATCAAAATGGTAATGAAAATATGCACAATATTTTGTAATATGTTTTTAAGGTGTAGGTATATCCTGATTCTGAGATAGTGTTTTTGAAAATTGTGATGGTAAATAAACTACTTACCAGCAACTCTCACAGAGAGGCGTAGATTTCTGGTTTTGGTGTGGCCCTTGCTGCTCTCTATACTAGCACCTGGGCTGCAAAGAAAGCTCTTGGTAAAACTGGCTGTTGGTCTCCATTCACCACAAAACGGACCTGTTATTCCGAAAGTTGCCTGTCGCATATCTGTGGCCTCATGAAGGAGTCAAAATCGTCTGATCTCTCACAATTCATTTTCCTGTGATGGACATTTACAGAGGTCTGGGGCTGACCTGTTGGGAATATGCATCGAGCCTTTCCTCTGCAGCTGCTCTGGGACTCCTCAGTGTGCAAACACAACTCAAGGGCAATGGCTTGAATTCAACTGCAACAATGAAGAGCAGTTAATTTGCTGTTGGATTCATTAATGTCTTGGCAATCACCTGTTTACAGCATGCAGCGAGAAGATCAGCATCCTCTCTCTTCTGGGATGTGAGTGAGCGAAGTTCAGAGTGAGATTTCTGCTAAGAAGTTGTGTGTGGCTGAAACTGCAAGACTGCCTTCCCTTCTCGCTAGGGAGAAAATGGTTCAGGGTGGGTGTACACTTATTGGGATAGATTTCGCATGGCATATGAAGTTTTTCCTTCATGTTTCATACTTTGCCAGATGGACAGATATCAGAAGCCACAATATTAAAAGCATCCCCACTATCTTTAGCTGATCCACTCCTGCTAAGGGCTAATCCCTTACCAAACCCTGTATGACTTCGTGCCCCTTAATTTTATGATCCTGCTGATGCTCATGACCTGGTGAAGAAATTGTTTGCTATGGAGTTTAAAAGTAGGGGAAAAAAAGAGTCATAAAACAGCTCTTTCGGGCACAGATGGAGAAAACACAACAAGCTTGAAAGTCTTGTAGTATTTTACTGCACAAAAATAAAAATAAAAGTATTAGATAAAGAGGTAAGTCTCTAAAACTTAAAATTTCCCATAATACAATAGGGTTTTCCTCATGCTTAGGAGAGACACATTAACAGTACTTTTAAAAGATCTTGGAATGATAAGCCATCAGGAAAAGGCAAAGCTAAAGCACATTTGATGAAGCACTTCACACATTCCAGGGTGCTCACAATAAAAGAAATAATAATGATGTGTTGTTAAGGGAGTGAGGAAATCAGAAGCTTTATTCACTACTCTTAATAATAAGGTAAGCTGGTTCCACTGGTCTGAAAATGATCTGAAACTTCTTCAGAAATTTAAATATGGAGTTAACGATCCACCTCTTCCATTCCTACTTACAAACTCATGATAAATAAAAAGTTGTCGACCAATGATTTGTACCTGAATGTTCATATAATGTTCATATTATATATAATGTTCATATTATATATACGAATCTTATTCATATTAGTCAAAAAGTGAAAATGACCAGGCAGGTCTGTAATCTAGCTACTCAAGAAGCTGAGGCAGTAGGATCACAAATTCAGGCACAACCTGGGCAAATTTGCAAGACCCTGTCTCAAAACAAAATTTTTAAAAGGGTTGGGCTTTGGCTTAGTGGTAGAACATTGTTTAGTGTGCAGGAGGCTCCGGGTTCAATCTGCAGTACGACACCCACACAGACACAAAGTAAAAATTACTATCCAGTGGGAAATGAACAAAGAAATGTGGCAATTTCATAAGATGGAAATCAGTCACAATAAGGAGGAATAAACTAAAATACGTATACAAGCTACAATATAACTGAAAATTGCAAACATCCTAAGTGAAAGGAGTCAGATAAAAAAGGCGTATATGGTATTACTTCATTAAAAATATCCACAGAAACTCGAGTGTATACATAGGTCTTTCCACATGTGAAAGAGAAACACAGAAATGGTGTTTATTTAAAACTTAGAATCAAGATCCATTAGGAAAATGCAAGTCAAAGTCACATTGCACATAGCACTTCACATTCACTAGTGTTGGTTAGAGCTGCAATATTGGGCGAAAGGAGATTTACTGCTTTGGGTATAGGCTTTTATTGGAAAGAAAAGTAATAAAAATATTCTGAAATACCTGTGGATTAGAGAACCCAGGTGAGGTCACAATGTGTCACATATTTAGCACAGTGTGCTTCCCCTGGTTGGAGGGGCACCACAATGCTCATGAGACACTGTGTATGGAGAGAGCGCTTTTGTAATTGCTGCTGAAGAGTTCACATATTTCTACAACTAAGACATTTCCTAGAATGAACCCATCATCTAGTTCTAATCTCACTATACAGTCTGTCTTCCAGCAAGCTTCCTCAGGGCACTCTGGACCTCATTCCTTCTCAGGCTGTGAATGATGGGCTTCAACATGGGGGTCACCACACAGAAGAGCCCAGAGACGAGGGTGTCCGTGTCCAGCCTTCTCTGGTCCTGTCATAGTGGAAGTTGGCTGTTCCATAGAAGACCACCACGACAGTGAGGGGGGAAGCACAGGTGGACATGGCCTTCCTCCTGACCTGGGAAGAGGAAATCCCCAGGATGGCCGCCATGATGAGTGTGTAGGAGCCTGCAGTGAAGAGGCAGGGGCTCAGGCCCATTGTGGCACTGACAACGTGGAGCGCAGACTTGTTGACAGAGGTGTCTGGGCAGGAGAGCTTCAGGAGCAATGTGGTGTCACAGAGAAAGTGGCTAATTTGGTTGGGCCCACACAGAGTGAGTGTGATGGCCAGCAGAGTGTGTGTGACCAAATTCACCAGCCCACACAGCCAGGACCCAGTCACCAGGCCAACACAGACCTTCACACTCATGATGACTGGGTACTGAGGAGGACAGCAGATGGCCACACAGCAGTCATACTGGCCACACAGCCAGTAAGACGCCTTCTGTGCAAGCACTTGTCACCTATAAGAAGATCTGGGAAAGGCAACCCTCATAAGAAATGGCCTTCTTCTCCCAGAAGAAATTTACCAGCAGTACTGGGCGGGTGGTGGATGTGTAGCAGACGTCCAAGAAGCTCAAATTGCTGAGGAAAAAGTACATTGGAGTGTGGAGAGCAGGATTGACACTGGTGGCTAGTATTATGAGCATGTTCCCCAGGAGAGTGCTCAGGTAAATGACCAGAAAGAGCAAGAAGAACCAGCCCTGTAGTTTGGAGTGGTTGGAAAATCCCAAGAAGATGAATTCAGTGACAAATGATTGATTGCTCATTTCCAATGTTGTCATAGCTACAAAACAGAGAAAAAAGAGACCATGATGTGAATGGACTGAGAGCACCCCAAACAGGCTTGTTAATCTGCAGCAACATGGCAAATAATATCAAATGAAAAGCAGCCTGGAGACAGATAACCTGTGGGACTTGTCTCAGGGAATCAGACCCATGGAGCCGCACACATTTCCAGGGGTGATGGTTGGTGGGAGTAACCAGAGAATTTCTAGAAGCCAACAGAAAGCCATTCGACCTTATCATGGCGTGAAGTCATTTCTCACTGTCTCAGTAATCTCTGTCTCCTGTTGTCCTTTTATGTAAACATAGGATTTTTGGAGAAGTTCATTTTCATTGCAAATGTTAAGAAAAAAATTTACAAAGCAGAGTCATCATCTGCAGAAGCAGTCGGTGTTGCCTCCAGTGTTTTCCAATGTAGAGTTTTTCTCATTTTACATCAATCTTGATCTCTGTGTTCGGAAAGGCAGAAGTTAATTATTCCTGTACAATGCTGAAATTATCAGGGCCAGAGCAAAATAGAGGAAAGAAGTTGATGAAGTGGGGTTGGCCTGGCTATCTTAAGTATACAGGGAAAATCAATGGTGTAGAAGGAGAATGAGAGGGCGGAGAGGTTTGGCAAGGGAGGAAATGTGAAAGGTCTTTACGCAGATCATGTTATGTGCACATGGAAGTCTACCACAGGAGACTGCACCTGTATGTATATGTAGAAAGCACCAGTCAGAAATTAAAAGATAAATGACCCAAAGAAAGATCAGTAGAGAAAGTAGAATGGGGGCAGGAAGGGGAGGGAGATGAGAAGTTGGGACTGAATGGAGTAAATCAGATTCCATGCACATAGGATCTTTTCCAAATCAACCCAACATCTATGTATAACTATTATGCTCTAATAAAAAATTTAAGAAGATTACATGATCCTATCAGCAAAGAGTGAGATTTGAATTCTTCTTGACCTATTTGTTTACCTTTAATTTCTTTCTTTTGTCCAATGGCTCTGGTAATTTCAAGGATGAAGTTGAATAGAAGTGGTGAAAGAGGGGGCACCCTGTCTTCTTCCAGTTTTTAGAGTGAATGCTTTCAACCTTTCTCTTCTTAGAATGATGCTGCCTTGGGTTTAGCATAGATAGCTTTTACAATGCTTTTACAAAGTTCCTTCTGTCCCTAGTGTTTCTACTGTTTTGACAGGTAGGGGTGCTAAATTTTGTTAAATGCTTTTTCTGCATCTATTGAGATGATCAATAAACTTACATCTCTCTTAAATAAACTTAAACTCTCCCCTTTGGCTAAGCATTCAGTTAATCTCCAGTCCTATAAATATTTTAATGAACATTTTCCTACATAAACATATGTGACCATTTTGAATTATCTATTAGAATAAAATTTAAATTTGACATAAAAGAATTTGTTGTGCAGTTTCTATTTAAAACTAGCTCATGGGAGACATTATATTAAGTGAAATAAGCAAGACACATAAAGAGAAATTGCAGTTTTTCACTTCTTTGTGGAAGCTAAAATGTTGATCTCAGAGAAATAGGGAGTAGAGCCGTGGTTATTGGAGCCTGGGAGAGAATCACAAAAATCATTGTGAGTCTGATTTCTCAAAGTCACCTGTGAAGGACTGCCTTAAACATGCCCTCTGAGTGTGGTCTTTAAAAAAAATAAGAAAAATGAAGGGAGACCCTCATTGCTATACAAAATTACATATAAGAGGTTGTGAGGGGAATGGGAAAATAAACAAGGAGTGTAATGAATTACAGTAGATGGGGTAGAGAGAGAAGAAGGGAGGGGAGGGAAGGGAGGGGGGATAGTAGGGGATAGGAAAGGTAGCAGAATACAACAATTACTAATTGGGCATTATGTAAAATTGTGGATGTATAACTGACGTGATTCTTCAATCTGCATTTGGGGTAAAATTGGGAGTTCATAACCCACTTCAACCTAATGTATGAAATATAATATGTCAAGAGCTTTGTAATGTTGTGAACAACCAATAAAAAAATAAAAAATTTTAAAAAAATTTAAAATTTGATCTCATTCTCAAAAAAAAAATAAATAAGAGTGCACTTCTAAAAGGGTCCTCAGTTAATCTCTCTTCTCTCCTCAGTGGGCAGCAGGAGGTCCATGGGTCTGGCTGCCTAAAAGCTAGCTGTGGTGTTCAAATGGGCAGGACCAGGACGGCTAAAGAATCTCAATAACCACTAGTAGACTGCATTCTAGGTGAGGGCAGGCTGAAAACAGGCCATTCAGAAAAAAATGGCTTGAGCTCTGAAAATGACAGAATCTGTGGATTCAGGAAACGGTTGTGGGTCCAATCCACTCATAACATCTACTCCCTGGGTCAGTCCACGGTTGCCACAGTTACCACAGGCCTGACCAGAAGAACCTGGAGGGGGAGATGCACTCTTGCCTCCTGGCTTGGAGGTTTGGTCTGGGGCCAGCTGACCCATTGCTGCCGGCCTGGGATGAGGTGGGACACCAGGGTGGAAGCGAACAAGGGGGGAAGCGTCCCTAGCTCATGGCAGCCAGAAGGTTGGGGCAGGGGGAGAGGACGGGAGGAGACAGTTTGCAGGGGACAAGATGTGATTCCCCAGGGCATGTCCCCAGCAACACTCCACCTGCCCACACTCCTCTCAGTACAGTGGGCCTTTCAGATAATTAACCCACAAAATAGATGCATCCACAGATTAGGTCACAAGTTTCACAGTCTAATCATTTCACCTCTGAACACTGCTATTGTGGCTGACCCTGAGCTTTTGGTGGGGGGATACCTTATTTCTAATCAATAATAGTCCCTACAGTCCATGTGCTTTTGTTAGAATACCTTCATGTAGTCTGGGAGAGTAATCGGGTGCCATAACAAGATTAAAAAAAAATATCTGGTAATTGAAGATGTGACATTTGGAGCTTGGGGAGAGCTCTGAAGAGGAGCCCTGGGTGGAGTACTTTAAGGTCCTGGTGAAAAGGACACAAGAGGGGACCTGGTCTGTGGGGTAGCTGAGTGGCAGTGGGATGACTCATCAAAACATAAAAAAAAGGAGAAGGAGCATGTCTGGGGAGAGAAAAGAAGGGAAGAAGGTTGGGACTGGAGTCTGGGTACCTGCAGGGTCTCCCCGAGGAGATTCCAGGAGGCAGCGGGACAGGTTCCCAGGAGATATGCCTGAAAGTCATGGCTTAGAGTAACTGTGGAAGTCACAGGGTCTCATAAAGCCAAAAGAGAGCAGGGTGAGGAGAGAGGGCCTGATGGTCTGTGCGGAAAAGGTTTCCAGAAGGAGGCTCACCACCATCAACACTCATTCTGTACAACAGTGTCAAAGTTCTGCTCTCTGTACCAGGCCTTCTGCACCCCAGTCTAAAACCTCTGCTCCCTGTAACAGTCCTTCTGCACCCCAGTCTCCAACCTCTGCTCCCTACAACAATCCTTCTCCACCCCAGTCTCCAAGTTCTAATCTCTGAAACACTCCTTCTGCAACCCAGTCTCGAACATCTGCTCTCTGCAACAGTTCTTCTGCACCTCAGTCTGAAAACTCTGCTCTCTGCAACAATCATTCTGCACCCCAGTCTCCAACCTCTGCTCTCTGTAACAGTCCTTCTGCACCTCAGTCTCCAAACTCTGCTCTCTATAATATCCTTCTGCACACCAGTCTCCAAACTGTGATATCTGTAACAGGCCTTCTGCACCCCAGTCTCCAACCTCTGCTCCCTGCAAGAATCTTTCTGCTCTCCAGTCTCTAAGTTCTGCTCTCTGAAAGAGTCCTTCTGCACCCCACTCTCGAACATCTGCTCTCTGCAACAGTCCTTCTGCACCTAAGTCTGAAAACTCTGCTCTCTGCAACAATCATTCTGAAACACAGTCTCCAAACTCTGCTCTCCGTAACAGTCCTTCTGCACCTCAGTCTCCAAACTCTGCTCTCTATAATATCCTTCTGCAACCCAGTCTATAAACTGTGCTATCTGTAACAGTCCTTCTGCACGCCAGTCTCCAACATCTGCTCTCTGTAACAGGCCTTCAGCACCCCAGTCTCCAACCTCTGCTCTCTGTAACAGGCCTTCTTCACCCCAGTCTCCAAACTCTTCTCTCTGAAACGACCATTCTGCACATCAGTCTCCAAAATCTGCTATCTGCAACAGTCCTTCTGCCATCAGTCTCCAAGGTCTGCTCTCTCTAAGATCCTTCTGCACCCCAGTCTCCAAACTCTGCTCTCTGTAACAGTCCGTCTGCACCCAAGTATCCAACCTCTGCTCTCTGTAACAAACCTTCTGCACCTCAGTCTCAAAACTCTTTTCTCTGCAACGGTTCTTCTGCACCCCAGTCTCCATCCTCTGTTCTCTGCAACAGTCCTTCTGCACCCCAGTCTCCAACCTCTGCTCTCTGTAACAACCCTTCTATACCGCAGTCTGCAAACTCTGGTTTGTGTATCAGTCGTTCTGAAACCCAGTCTCCAACCTCTACTCTCTGTAACAGTACTTCTGCACCTCAGTCTCCAACCTCTGCTCTCTGCAACAGTGCTTCTGCACCCCAGTCTCATATATATGCTCTCTGCAACATTTCTTCTGCACCCCAGTCTCCAACCTGTGCTCTCTGTAACTGTCTTTCTGCACCCCAGTATCCAACCTCTGCTCTCTGTAAGTGCTTCTGCACCTCAGTCTCCAACCTCTGCTCTCTGCCACGATACTTCTGCACCCCAAGCATCAAACTCTGCTCTCTTGAACAGTCCTTCTGCACTTCAGTCTCTAATCTCTGCTCTCTGTAACAATCTTTCTGCAACTCAGTATCCAAACTCTGCTCTCCTTAACAGTCCTTTTGCACCTCAGTATCCAAACTCTGCTCTCTGTAAGGATCCTTTTGAACCTCAGTCTCCAACGAATGCTCTCTGTAACAGGCCTTCTGCACCACAGTCTCCAACCTCTGCTCTTTGTAACATTTCTTCTGCACACCAGTCTCCAAGCTATACTCTCTGTAAAAGTCCTGCTGCACCCGAATCTAACCTCTGAACTTTGTAACAATCCTTCTGAACACTAGTCTAAAAACTTTGCTCTCTTTCACAGTCCTTCTAAACCAGAATCTCCAAACTCTGCTCTCTGAAACACTCCTGATGCACCCGAGTCTACATCCTCTGCTCTCTATAAAAGTCCGTCTGCACCTCAGTCTCCAAACTCTGATCTCTGTAACGATGCTTCTGAACCTCAGTCTCCAACCTCTACTCTCTGGAACAGCCCTTCTGCACCCCAGTTTCCAATATCTGCTCACTGCAATGATCCTTCTTCTCCCAAGGCTCCATCCTCTGCTCCCTGCAATGGTCCTTCTGCACCCCAGTCTCCAAACTCTGCTCTCTGTAGCAGTCCTTCTGTACAGCAGTCTCCAACCACTTCTCTCTGCAACGATCTTTCTGCACCTCAGTTTCTAACCTCTACTCTCTGCAACAGTCTTTCTGCACCCAAGTCTCTAACCTCTGCTCTCTGTAAGATCCTTCTGCACCTCAGTCTCCAACCTCTGCTATCTGTAACAGTCCATATGCACCCCAGTATCTAAATTCTGCTCTCTATAACAATCTTCTGCACCTAAATCTCCAACTTCAACTCTCTGCATCGGTAATTCTGCACCCCAGTCTCCAAACTCTGTTCTCTGCAACAGTCCTTCTGCACCCAAGTCTCCAACCTCTGCTTTCTGTATGTTTTTCTGTATCCCAGTCTCCAACCTCTGCTCTCTGTAACAGTCCTTCTGCACCCTAGTATCCAACCTCTGCTCTCCACAACATTTCTTCTGCACCTCAGTCTCCAACCTGTGCTCTCTGTAACTGTCCTTTTGCACCCCAGTCTCCAACCTCTGCTCTCTGTAAGTATCGTTCTCCACCACACTCTCCAATCTCTGCTCTCCTCAATGGTCATTCTGCACCTCAGTCTCTAGCCTCTGCTCTCTGCAACGATTCTTCTGCACCCCACTCTTCAACCTCTGCTCTCTGTGACAGTCCTTATGCAGCTCAGTCTCCAAACTATGCTCTCAGTAAGATCCTTCTGCACACTATTCTACAACATCTGCTCTCTTTAACGATCCTTTACAACCTCAGTTTCCAACCTCTTCTCCCTGTAACAGCCCTTCTGTACAGCAGTCTCCAAACTCTGCTCTATGTAACGGTCGTTCTACACCCAAGTCTCCAAACTCGACTTTGTGTATTAGTCCTTCTGCGTCCCAGTCTCCAAATTCTGCTCTCTGTAACAGTTCTTCTGCATCTCAGTCTCCAAACTCTGCTCTCTGCAACAGTCCTCTGCACCCCAGTCTCTACTCTCTGCTCTCGGTAACAGTTCATTTGCACCCTAATATCAAAACTCTGCTCTCTGTAACACTCCTTTTGCACTCCAGTCTCCACCCTCTGATCTCTGTAACAATCCATCTGGACATCAGTCTCCAAACTCTGGTCTCTACAACGTTCCTTCTGCTCCTCAGTCTCCAAACTCTACTCTCTGTAAAAGTCCTTCTGCACGTAATTCTCCAAACTCTGCTCTCTGTAAGATCTTTCTGCAACCAATTATCCAGTCTATATCACAGTCTATGAACAGTGCTATTTGTAACAGTCCTTCTGCACCCAATTCTCCAAACTCTGCTCTCTTAACAGGCCTTCTGCACCCCAGTCTTATAACTCTGCTCTTTTTAACAGGCTTTCTGCACCCAAATCTCCAACCTCTGCTCTCTGCATCGATCCTTCTGTACCCCAGTCTCTATACTCTGCTCTCTGTAACAGTCCTTCTGCACCCCAGGATCCAATATCTGATCTATGCAACAGTCCTTATGCACCTCAGTCTGGAAACGCTGCTCTCTGCAATGATCCTTCTGCACCCCAGTTTCCAACCTCTCTGTAACAGAACTTCTGAACCTCAGTCTCCAAAATGCTCTCTGTAAGATACTTCTGCAACCCAGACTCGAAACTGTGCTATCTGTAACAGTTCTTCTGCACCCCAGTATCAAAACTCTGCTCTCTGTAACAGACCTTCGGCACCCCACTCTCCAAACTCTGCACTCTATAACAGGCAACCCAGTCTCCAACATCTTCTCTCTGCAACAATCATTCTTCACCTCAGTCTCCATCCTCTGCTCTCTGCAAAAGTCTTTCTGCACCCCAGTCTCCAACCTCTGCTCTCTGTAACAATCCTTTTGTACCGCAGTCTCCAAACTCTGCTCTCTGTAACGGTCCTTTTGCACCCCAGTCTCCAATGTCTGCTTTCTGTATCAGTTCTTCCGCACCTCAGTCTCCATTCTCTGCTCTCTGCAACAGTTTTTCTGCACCCCAGTCTCTAACCTCTGCACTCTGCAACATTTTTCTGCACCCCAGTCTCTAAACTGTTCTCTGTGTAACTGTCTATCTGACCCCAGTCTCCTACATTTGCTCTCTGAAATGATCCTTCTGTACCTCAGTCTCCAACCTTTGCTCTCTGTAAGGATCCTTCTGCAACTCAGTCTCCAATCTCTGCTTTCTGTGACAGTCCGTCTGCACCCCAGTCTCCAACATCTGCTCTCTGCAACGATCCTTTTTCTACCCAGTCTCCTATCTCTTCTCCCTGAAACAGTCCTTTTGTATCGCAGTCTCCAACCTCTTCTCTTTGTAACAGTCCATCCGCTCCCCACTTGCCAAGCTCTGCTTTCTGTAACAGTCCTTCCGCACCCCAGTCTCTAACCACTTCTCTCTGCAAGGATCCTTCTGGACCTCAGACTCTAAACTCTGCTCTCTGCAACAGTCCTTCTGCACCCCAGTCTCCATATTCTGCTCTCTGTATGATCCTTTTGCATCTCAGTCTCCAACCTCTTCTCTCTGTAACAGTCCTACTGCACCCCAGTATCCAAACTCTGCTCTTTTTAACAATCCTTCTGCACCTCAGTCTCCAACGTTGGCTCTCTGTAACAGTCCTTCTGCACCCCAGTCTCCAAACTCTGCTCTCTGCTACAGTCCTTCTTCACCCCAGTCTCAAACCTCTTCTCTCTGCAACATTTCTTCTACACCCCTGTCTCCAACCAGTCCTATCTGCAACTTTCCTGCTGCACCCCAGTCTCCAACCTCTGCTCTCTGTAGCGATCCTTCTGCACCTCAGTCTTCAACCTCTGCTCTCTGCAACGATACTTCTTCACCACAGTCTCCAACCTCTTCTCTCTTCAAAAGTCCTTCTGTACCCCAGTCTCGAAGATCTGCTCTCTGTAACAGTCCTTCTGCACAACAGTGTCCAAACTCTGCTCTCTGTAAAAATTTTTCTTCACCTCAGTCTCTAAACTCTGTTCCCTGTAACAGGCCTTCTGCACCCCATTCTCCAACCTCTGCTCTCTATAACAGTTCTTCTGATCCCCAATCTCTGAAACCTGCACTATGTAAATTCCTTCTGCACCCCAGTCTCCATCATCTGCTTTATGTAAGAATCCTTTTGAACCCCAGTCTTCAACCTCTCCTCTTTGTAAAAGTCCTTCTCCACCTCAGTCTCGAAGTTATGAAATCTGTAACGGTCCTTCTGCACCCCAGTCTCCAACCTCTGCTCTCTGAAATGATCCTTATGCACCTCAGTCTCCAACCTCGCTCTCTGTAACAGTCCTTCTGCACCCCAGTCTCAAACATCTGCTCTCTGCAACGACCCTTCTTCTTGCCAGGTTCCAAGCTCTGCTATCTGCAACTGTTTTTTCTGAACCCCAGTCTCCAACCTTTGCTTTTGGTAACAATTCTTCTGCACCACAATCTCCAAACTCTGCTCTCTTTAACACTCCTTCTGCTCCCCAGTCTTTACCCACTGATCTCTGAATCAATCCTTTTTGACCTCAGTCTCCAACCTCTTCTCTCTACAACAGTCCTTCTGCTCCTAAGTCTCCAAACTTTACGATCTGTAAAAGTCCTTCTGCACCTCAGTCTCCAAACTCTGTAAGATCCTCCTGCAACCCATACTTCAAACTCTGCTCTCTGTACCAGTCCTTCTGCACCCTAGTCTCCAAACTCTGCTCTCTGTAACAGGCCTTCTGCACCCCAATATCCAACCTGTGCTCTCTGCAATGATACTTCTGCACACCAGTCTCAAAACTCTGCTCTCTGTAACATTCCTTCTGCACCCCAGGATCCAACATCTGCTCTCTGCTACAGTCTTTCTGCACCTCAGTCTGCAATCTCTGCTCTCTGCAACAATCCTTCTGCACCCCAGTTTCCAAACTTTGCTCTAACAGTCCTTCTGAACCTCATTCTCAAAATACTCTCTTTAAGATCCTTCTGCAACCCTGTCTCGAAACTGTGCTATCTGTAACAGTGCTTCTGCACACCAGTCTCCAAACACTGCTCACTCTAACAGGCCTTCTGCACCCCACTCTCCAAACTCTGCACTCTGTAACAGGCCTTCTGCACCCCAATCTCAAACCCCTGTTCTCTGCATCAGTTTTTCTGCACCCAAGTCTCCAATCTCTGCTCTCTGTAACAGTCGTTCTATACCGCAGTCTCCAACTTCTGCTCTTTGCAACTATCCTTCTGAACCTCAGTCTTAAGATCTGCTCTCTGCAACAGTCCTTCTACACCCCAGTCTCCACACTCTGATCTCTGTAACGATTATTTTGCACCACAGTCTCAAACCTCTGCTCTCTGCATGGATCCTTATGCACGTCAGTCTCCAAACTCTGCTGTCTGGAATTAACCTTCTGCACCTCAGTCTCTAACCTCTGGTCTCTGTAACAGGCCTGCTGCACCCCAGTCTCAAACCTCTTCTCTCTGCAACGACGCTCTGCACCTCAGTCTCCAACCTCTGCTCTCTGCAACAGTCCTTTCCACCCCAGTTTCCAACCTCTGCTCTCTGGAAGATCTTTTGGCACCCAAGTCTCCAATCTCTGCTGTATCTAAAAGTCATTCTACACCTATGTCTCCAACCTCTGCTCTCTGCAGAATTTCTTCTGAAAACAAGTCTCCAAAACCTTTTCTCTGCAATAGTCCTTCTGCACCCCAGTCTTCAAACTCTGCTCTCTGCAACAGTTCTTGTACACTCCAATCTCCAACCTCTACTCTCTGCAACAGTCCTTCTGCACCCCAGTCTCCAACATAGGATCTCTGCAACAGTTCCTCTCCAGCCCAGTCAACAAACTCTGATCTCTGTAATAGTTTTTCTGCACTTCAGTCTCGAAATTTTGCTCTTTGCAACAGTCCTTCTGCACCTTAATCTCCCAACTCTGATCTGTCCAAAAGTTTTTCTACACCGAAGTCTCCAACCTCTGCTCTCTTAAGCAGTCCTTCTGCACCTCACTCTGCAACCTCTGCTCTCTGCAACAGTCTTTCTGCACCCCGGTCACTAAACTCTGCTCTCTGAAACAGTCCTTCTGCACCACATGATCCAACATCTGCTCTCTGCTACATTCCATCTGCACCTCAGTCTGCAACCTCTGCTCTCTGCAGTACTCCGTCTGCACCCAAGTCTCCATTCTCTGCTCTCTCCAACAGTCCTTTTGCACCACAGACTCCAACATCTGCTCTCTAAAAGATTTTTCTCCACCCCAGTCTTAAACCTCAGCTGTCTGCAAGAAGCCTTCTGCACCCAGATCACCAACGTCTGCTTTCTGTATCAGCCCTTCTGCACCCAAGTCTCCAACCTCTGGTCTGTGTACCAGTCCTTCTGCACCTCAGTCTCCAAACTCTACTTTGCAGCAGTCCTTCTCCACCCCAGTCTCCAAACTCTTCTCTCGGCAAGAGTCCTTCTGGATGCCAATCTCTAACCTCTACTCTCTGCAACAGTCCTTGTACACCCCAGTCTCCCATCTCTGCTCTCTGTAACAGGCCTTCTGCACCCCAGTATAAAACCTCTGCTCTCTTTAACGATCCTTCTGTACCTCAGTCTCCAAACTCTGCTTTCTGTAAGATCCTTTTGCAACCCAGTCTTTAACCTCTGCTCTCTGTAACTGAACTTCTGCACCCCATTCTCCAAGCACTGCTCTCTGTAACAGACCTTCTGCACCCCAAGCTCCAAACTCTGCTGTCAGTAACAGGCCTTTTGACCCCAGTCTCCAAACACTTCTCACTTCAAAGATCCTTCTGCACCCCATTCTCCTACCTCTAATCTCCGCAAAAGTCCTTCTGCACCCCAGTCTCCAAACATTGCTTTCTGTAAGATCCTTCTGCACACCTGTCTCCAACCTCTGCTCTCTGTAACAGTCCTTCTGTAAAGCAGTCTCCAAACTCTGGTCTCTGTAAGGGTTCTTCTGCAACTCAGTCTCCAACCTCTGCACTCTGCATCACTCCATCTGCACCAAAGTCTCCAAACTTCGCTCTCTGCAACAGTTTTTCTGCACCTCAGTCTTCAACCTGTGCTCTCTGTAAAAGTCCTACTACATCCAAGTCTTCAACCTGTGCTCTCTGTAAAAGTCCTTCTGCACGATAGTCTCCAAATATTGCTCTCTTTAACGATCCTTCTGCAACACAGTCTCCAACCTCTGCTCTCTGCAACGATCTTTCTGCACCCAAGTCTCCAACCGCTGCTCTCTTTAACTATCCTTCTGCACCCCAGTCTCCAACCTCTTCTCTATGCAACAATCCTTCTGCACCCAAGTTTCCAACATCTGCTCTCTGCAACAGTCCTTCTACACCCCAGTCTCCATAATCTGCTGGCCCCAACAATCCTTCTGCACCCCAGTCTCCACCCTCTGTTCTCTACAACAGTTATTTTGCACACCAGTCTCCAAACTCTGCTCTCTGTAACAGTCCTACTGTACCGCAGTCTCCAACCTCTGCCCGCCATAACAGTTCTTCTGCAACTCAGTCTGCAAACTCTGCTCTCTGCAACAGTACTTCTGCAATCCAGTCTTTATCCCCTGGTCTCTCCAACAGTCCTTTTGCACCACAGACTCTAATATCTGCTCTCTAAAACAGTTCTTCTCCACCCCAATCTCCAACCTCTTCTCTCTGTAAAAGTCCTTCTGTACTGCAGTCTCTAAACTCTGCTCTCTGTAAGAGTCCTTCTGCACCCGAGTCTCCAACCTCTGCTTTCTGTATCAGTTCTTCTGCACCCAGGTCTCCAAACTCTGCTCTCTGTATCAATCCTTCTGCACCACAGTTTCCAAACACTGCTCTCTGTAACAGGCCTTCTGCACCACAGTCTCCAACCTCTGCTCTCTTTCACGATGCTTCTGCACCCCAGTCTCGAACCTCTGCTCTCTGCAACAATCCTTCTGCACCTCAGTCTCCAACCTCTGCTCTCTGCAAAGATCCTTCTGCACCCCAGTCTCAAACCTCTCCACTCTGTAACAGTCCTTCTGCACCTCAGTATCCAACCTTCGATCTCTGACCAGTCCTTTTGCACCCCAATTTACAACCTCTGCTCTCTGCAACAGTCCTTATATACCCAAGTCTCAAAACTTTGCTCTCTGCAGCAGTCCTTCTTCACCCCACTCGCCAAACTCTGCTCTCTGTAACAGTACTTCTGCACCCCAGTCTCCAAACTCTGATCTATGTAACAGGCCTTCTTCACCCCAGTCTCCAAACTTTGCTCTCTGTAAGAGTCATTTTGCACCCCAGTCTCCAAACTCTGCTCTCTGACACGGTCCTTTTAAATCACAGTCTCCAAGTTCTACTCTCTGCAACTGTCCTTCTGAACCCCGGTCTGCAATCTCTGCTCTCTGCAACAGTCCTTCTTCACCCCAGTCTCAACCTCTGATCTCTGAAAGATCCTTCTGCACCCTAGTCTCCAAACTCTAATCTCTCTAACAATCTTTCTGCACCACAGTCTCCAACCTCTGCTCTTAGCAACGGTCCTTATGCACCCCAGTCTTAAATTTCTGTTCTCTGCAACAGTCTTTCTGCACCACAGTCTGAAACAACTGCTCTCTGTAACAGTCCTTCAGTACTGCAGTCTCAAACCTCTGCTCTCTCTAACGGTCCTTCTACACCCCAGTCTCCCTCCTCTGCTTTCTGTATCCGTCCTTCTGCACCCTAGTATCCAACTTCTGCTCTCTGTAACTTTACTTTGGCACCTCAGTCTCCAACTTCTGCTCTCTGTTTCAGTACTTCTGCACCCCAGTTTTCAAACTCTGCTCTCTGTAACTTAAATTCTCCACCTCAGTCTTCAAAAACTGCTTTCTGCAACAGTCATTCTTCACCCCAGTCTCCAACCTCTGCTCTCTGGAACCGTCCTTCTATACCGCAGTCTCCATTATCTGCTCTCTGCAAGGATCCTTCTGCAACCCAGTCAACAAAGTCTGCTCTCTGCAACAGTCTTTCTCCACCTCAGTCTCAAAACTCTGCTCTTTGGAAGAATCTTCTGTACACCAGTTTCCAAACTCTGTGCTCTTTAACATTCCTTTTGCATCCCAGTCTCTATGTTCTGCTCTCTGCAATGGTCCCTCTGCTCCCCAGTCTTCAACCTTGTTCTAAACAACAGTTCTTCTATACCGGAGTCTTCAACTTCTTTCTCTTTTAGGGTCCTTCTGGACCCCAGTCTCCAACCTCTGCTTTGGGTATCAGTCATTCTGCACCACAATCTCCAAACTCTGCTCTCTGTAACAGTCCTTCTGCACCTCAGTCTGCAACCTCTGCTCTCTGCAAATATTTTTCTGCACCCCAGTCTTCAACCTCTACTTTCTGTAACAGTCTTTCTGTACTGCAGTCTCAAAACCTCTGCTCTCTGTAACGGTCCTTCCACACCCCAGTCTCAAAACTCTGTGTTATGTATCACTCATTCTGCACCCCAGTCTCCAACTTTGCTCTCTGAAACAGTCCTTCTTGACCTCAGAATCCAACCTCTGTTCTCTGCAACAGTCCTTCAGCGCCCCAATCTCCAACCTCTGCTCTCTGCAACAGTCCTTCTGCACCTCAGTGTCCAAACTCTGTTCTCTGTAAGGGTCCTTCTGCACCACATTCTCTAACCTCTGCTTTCTGTATCAATTTTTCTGCACCACATTCTCCAAACTCTGCTCTCTGTATCAGTCCATCTGCACCTCAGTCTGCAAACTCTGCTCTCTGCAATAGTTATTATGCATTCTTGTCTCCAACCTCTGCTCTCTGTAACAGTGCTTCTTCACCTCAGTCTTCAACCTCTGCTCGCTGTAAGTTCCTTCTGCAACCCAGTCGACAAACTCTTCTATCTGTAAAAGGAATTCTTCTCCCCAGTCTCCAACCTCTGCTCTCTGTAAGAGTCCTTCTGCTCTCCAGTCTCCAACCTCTGCTCTGTGTAACGATTCTTCTTAGACCCAGTCTCCAACGTCCGTTCTCTGCAGCAGTCCTTTTGCATCCCAGTCTCCAACATCTGCTCTCTGCTACAGTCCCTCTGAACCTCAGTCTTAAACCTCTGCTCTCTGCAACGATCCTTCTGCACCCCTGTCTCCAAAGTCTGCTGTTCGCAATACTCATTCTACACCCCAGTCCCCAACCTCAGTTCTCTGAAAGATCCTCCTGCACAACATTCTCCAATCTCTCCTCTCTGTAACAGTCCTTCTGCACCCCAGTCTCCTCCTCTGCTCTCTGCATGGATCCTTCTGCTTCTCAGTCTCCAAACTCTGCTCTCTGCAATGATCCTTCTTCACCCCAGTCTCCGAACACTACTCTCTGTGAAAGACCTTCTGTACTGCAGTCTCCAACCTCTGCTCTCTGTAATGGTCCTTCTGCACCCGAGTCTCCAAACTCTGCTTTCTGTATCAGTCCTTCTGCACCTTAGTCTACAACTTCTGCTTTCTGCTTCAATACTTCTGCACCCCAATCTCCCACCTCTACCCTCTGCAACAGTCCTTCTACACCCCAGGCTAAAACTTCTACTCTCTGCAACAGTCTTTCTGCACCCCAGTCTCCAAACTCTTCTCTCTGTATCAATCCTTGTGCACCTCATTCTTTAACCTGTGTTCTCTGCAACTGTCCTTCTGCACCTCAAAATATAACCTCTACTCTCTGTAACAGTGCTTCTGCACCTCAGTCTCTAACCTGGCTCTCTGTAAGATCCTTCTGCTACCCAGTCTTCAAACTCTGCTATTTGTAACAGTCCTTCTGCACAAAGGTCTCCAACCTCTGCTTTCTTCAATGATATTTCTGCACCACAGTGTCCAAACTCTGCTCGCTGCAACAGTCCTCCAACTTCTGTTCTCTGTAACAATTCTTTTGCACCACAGTCGCCATATTCTGCTCTCTGCAATCGTCCTTCTGCACCCCATTTTCCAACCTCTACTCTCTCTAACAATCATTTAGCACACCAGTTTCCAATCTATGCTCTCTGCAACGATTCTTTTGCAACCCAGTCTCCAACCTCTGCTCTCTCCAAAAGTTGTTCTACACCCCAGTCTCCAACATCTGCTCTCTGAAACAGTCCTTCTTCACCTCAGTCTGAAAACTCTGCTCTCTGCAACTATTCTTCTACACCCCAGTCTCCAAACTCTATTTTCTGTAACAGTCCTTCTGCATCTCAGTCTACCACCTCTGCTATCTGTAACAGTCCTTCTGCACGACAGTCTTCAAACTCTGCTCTCTGTGAGATCCTTGTGCACCCCAGTTTCCAAACTCTACTCTCTGTAACATTCTTTCTCCACCCCAGTCTCCAAACTCTGCTCTCTGCAAATGTCCTTCTGCACGCCAGTCTCACACCTGTGTTCTCTTCAACAGTCCTTCTGCACCCCAGTCTCCAGCCTCTACTCTCTGTAACAGTCCTTCTGTTCTGCATTCTCCAAACTCTGCTCTCTGTAACTGTCCTACTGCACCTCAGTCTCCAACCTCTGCTCTCTGCAAAAGTCCTTCTGCACCCCATTCTCCAACCTCTGCTCTCTGCAACATTTCTTCTTCACCCCAGTCTCAAAACTGTGCTCTCTGTAACTGTCCTTCTGCAACCCACTCTCCAACCTCTGCTCTGTGTAACAGTCTCTCTGTACTGCAGTCTCCAACCTCTGCTCTCTGAAACTGTCCTGTTGCACCTCAGTGTCCAACCTCTGCTCTCTGTAAGATCTTCTGAAACCCAGTCTCCATCCTCTGCTTTCTACAATGGTCCTTCTGCACCCGAATCTCCAAACTCTGTTCTCTACAACACTTATTCTGCACCCCAGACTCCAACCTCCTCTCTCTTTAAGAGTACTTCTACACCCCACTCTCCAAACTCTGCTCTCTGTAACAGTCCTTCTGTACTGTAGTCTCAAACCTCTGCTCTCTCTAATGGTCCTTCTGCACCCCAGTCTCCAAAATCTGCATTCTGTATCAGTCCTTCTGCACCTCAGACTCCAACCTCTGCTCTCTGCAACAGTCCTGCTGCACCCCAATCTCCAACCTCTGCTCTCTACAACAGTCCTTCTTCACCTCAGTTTCCAACATCTGCTCTCAGTAAGATTCTTTTGCAACACAGTCTCTAACCTCTGCTCTCTGCATTTGTCCTTCTGCACCCCAGTTCCAACCTCTGCTTTCTGTATCAGTCCTTCTGCACCCGAGTCACCAACCTCTGCTCTCTGTAACAGTCCTTCTCTACTTCAGTCTCCAACCTCTGCTCTCTGCAACAGTCCTGTGGCACCTTAATCTCAAAATACTACTATCTGCAATAGTCTTTCTCCACCCCAGTCTCCAACATCTGCTATCTAGAGCAGTTCTTCTGAACCCCAGTCTCCAATCTCAGCTTTCTCTATCAGTACTTCTGCACTCAAGTCTCTAACCACTGCTCTCTGTAACAGTTTTTCTGCACCTCTATCTCCAAATTCTGCTCTCAGCATCAGTTATTCTCCAACCCAATCTCTAACGTCTTCTCTCCACAACAGTTCTTCTGCACCCCAGTCTCCAACCCCTACTCTCTAAAACAGTCCTTCTGCACCCCACTCTCCAACCTCTGTTCTCTAGAATAGTCCTTCTATACCCCAGTCTCCATAATATACTCTGTGCAATGATCTTTCTGCACCCCAGTCTCCAACGTTTGCTCTCTGCAAAATTCCTTCTGCACCCCAGTCTCCAAACTTTCTTTTCTGTAACATTCCTTCTACACCCCAGTATCCAAGTTTGCTCTCTGCAATGGTCTCTCTGCAGCCCAGTCTCGAACCTTGTTCTCTACAACAGTTCTTCTGTACCGAAGTCTTAAAACTCTGTTCTCCATAAAAGTCCTTCTGCACCCCAGTCTCCAACCTCTGCTTTCTGTATAAGTCTTTCTTCATCACAGTCTCCAAACTCTGCTCTCTGTAACAGTCCTTCTGCACCTCACTCTGCAACCTCTGCTCTCTGCAACAGTACTTCTGCAACCCAGTCGTCAACCTCTGCTCTCTGCAACAGTCCTTTCTCACCCCAGTCTCCAAAATATGCTCTCTGTACCAGTCCTTTTCCACCGCAGTCTCCAACCTCTGCTCTCTGTAACAGTCCTTCTATACTGCAGTCTCCAAACTCTGCTCTCTGTAATGGTCCTTCTGCACCCCAGTCTCCAGACTCTGCTTTTTTTATCAGCCCTTCTGTACAGCGGTCTCTAAACTCTGCTTTCTGTAACAGTCCTTCTGCACCTCAGACTTCAACCTCTGCTCTCTGTTACAGTCCTGTACCTCAGACTCCAAGCTCTGTTCTTTATAACAGTCCTTCTATACCCCAGTCTCCATAATCTGCTCTCGGCAACGATCCTTCTGCACCCCAGTCCCCAACGTCTATTCTGCAAAAGTCTTTATGCAACCCAGTCTTCAAATTATGCTCTCTGAAAGATCATTCTGTACCCCAGTTTCCAACATCTGCTCTCTGTAACATTCCTTCTGCACCCCTGTATCCAACCTCGGCTCTCTGCAATGGTCCCTCTGCACCCCAGTCTCCAACCTTGTTCTCAAAAACACTTCTTCAGTACCTCAGTCTTCAACCTTTGTTCTCTGTAAGGTTCTTTATTCACCCCAGTCTCCAAACTCTGCTTTCTGTATCAGTCCTTCTGCACCACAGTCTCCAAACTCTGCTCTCTGTAACAGTCCTTCTGCACCTCACTCTGCAATCTCTGCTCTCTGCAACAGTTCTTCTCTACCCCAGTCTCCAACATCTGCTCTTCGTAACAGTCCTTCTGTACTGCAGTCTCCAACCACTGCTTTCTGCAATTGTCCCTTTGCACCCGAGTCTCCAACCTTGATCTCAACAACATTTCTTCTGTACCGCAGTCTTCAACCTCTGTTCTCAGTAATTCTGCACCCCATTCTCCAACCTCTGCTCTCTGTAACAGTCCTTCTGTACCTCAGACTCCAAGCTCTGTTCTCTGCAACAGTCCTACTGCTCCCCAATATCCAACCTCTGAACTCTGCAACAGTTTTTATGCACCTCAGTGTCCAAATTTTGCTCTCTATAAGATCCTTCTGAAACCCAGTCTCCAAACTCTGCTTTCTGCAATGGTCCTTCTGCACCCCAGTCTTCAAATTCTGATCACTACAATAGTTATTCTGCACCTCAGTCTAAAACCTCTGCTCTATATAAAAGTCCTTCTGTACTGCAGTCTCCAAACTCTGTTCTTTGTAAGGGTCCTTCTGCACCACATTCTCCAAACTCTGTTTTTTGTATCAGTCCTTTTGCACCACATTCTCAAAACTCTGCTGTCTGTATCAGGCTTTCTGCACCTCAGTCTGCAACCTCTGTTCAGTGCAATAGTCCATATGTACCCCAGTCTCTAATTTCTGCTCTCTGCAACATTCTTTCTGCACCTCAGTCTCCAAAATCTGCTGTCTGCAAAAGTCTTTCTCCAACCCAGTCTCCAAACTCTGCTCTCTGCAACAGTTCTTCTGCACCAGAGTTTTCAAACTCTGCTCTCTGTAACAATCCTTCTGCTCCTCACTCTGCAACTTCTGCTCTGTGCAACAATCCCTCTGCACCTCACTCTTCAACTTCTGCTCTCTTTAACAGTCCTTCTGTACCTCAGTCTCCAATCTCTGCTCTATGCAACAGTCCTTCTGCACCCAAGTCTCCAACATCTGCTCTCTGAAACAGTCCTTTTACACCCCAGTCTCAAAACTCTGCTCTCTGAAACAGTCTTTCTACAACCCAGTCTCCATACTCTGCTCGCTCCAATGATCTTTCAGCACCCCATTCTCCAACCTCTGGCCTCTACATCAGTCTTTTTGCACCCCAGTCTCCAACCTCTGCTCTATGTAACCGTCCTTCTCTACCGCAGTCTCCAACTACTGTTCTCCGTTAGGGTCCTTATGCACCCCAGTATCCAACCTCTGCTTCCTGTATCTGTGGTTTTGCACCACAGTCTCAAAACTCTTCCCTCTGTAACAGTCCTTCTGCAAGTCAGTCTGCAACCTCTGCTCTCTGCAACAGTCCGACTGCAAACCAGTCTCCATCCTCTGCTCTCTGCAACACACCTTCTGCAACCCTTTATAAGTTTCCAGAGAGATAATATTTCTGATGATCTGAACCTGACTTGAAGGAATATAATGCTTGAACCTATCATTTTCTTTCTGTAAGTCTCCCACTCCAGTCAGTAACAGCAGTCTGTAGTCATGTTGTAACAAACTGCCCCTAGTTTTATTTAGTTATAGTTTTTATCATAAATAGATATTGAATTTTCTTATTTTCTCTGCATCTATTGAAATGATATATATTTTTTTTCTTATTTAGTCTGTTACTATGGAAATTCGGTTGATTGAATTTTTGAATATTGAACCAGCCTTGCATTCTGGGATTGATCTCAATTGACTGTAATGTTATCCTTATTTTATATGGCTGAGTTCAGATTGTAATGTTCATTCCCACCCTGAAAGTCGATGGTGTTATTCCAAAGCTCAGTTTTCCATAGACATTGGATTTCAGGCCACGATAACTTAAAGTCACTTTTGGTCATTGCACACCAGGAATTATCAGGTCTCCATTCCCATGGGCTGTGACATCATCAACATATTCAATTCTCTCAGGTCAGACATCCAACCTACCTCCTCAGATCTGTTATCTAGAACCATCTCTGATGTAAACTACTATTGTGGTCAGTGCCACCGTGGTCAGGTAGAGATGAAGAACGACTCTTCATGTCTTAGGGTAGAGGAAGTTGACACAGAAAAAAGTTATAAAATGGTTGGGAGATCTGAAAGAAAAAAGGAAAATAGGGCAGGTGACACCACCCCATATATGGAAACCCTAACTTCCCTGAAAAGAGACGCTCATTCCACGCTACTGTTACCCACATTCAGGAACAGCTGTCTAGGAGCCTGCACACACAGCTCCTGGCACCAAGGAGATTAGTTCCTGCCTCTACAGGGCTGGTTTGCTGCTGCTGCTATGGGATCCAAAAGAACCCACTTTTTTCTTTTCCTTTCTTCCCCTCTGCCTAGTGTTTGGCTGATCTTGACAGAACCTCCTAAAATGGAGGCCTGAAAGCAGGGGAGTGTGGGAAACGAGGTTCTCGTACTTTCTGTCCCTCTGGTGTGGGGAGAACACAGAAGGACAGAGATGGTGCTGAACACCCACACAAGGTATCCAACACACTTGAACCTGAAATTGGGAAAAGGGTGTTTATGAAAAGAGAGGAGAGAAAAGAGTCTCAGAGATTTTAAAAGCAGGAGTTGGAGTTGAAGCTCCAGATACAGACTCTCTAATCAGGTGCCTACAAGTCCCTGGGAGGCAATTTTTTCAGATGACTTTATACTCCAGTTTGAAAATTGGTCTAGACTTTGATCGTGCAAAGGGATGCACACCATCCAGCCAGCTTCCTCAGGGCACTCTGGACCTCGTTGCTTCTGAGGTTTTGAATGACGGGGCTCAACAGAGGGCTCACCAAACAGAAGAGCACAGAGACCAGGGTGTCCATGTCCAGCCTTCTCTGGGCATGTCATAATGGATGATGGCTGTTCCATAGAAGACAACCACGACAGTGAGGGGGGACGCACAGGTGGAGAAGGCCTTCATCCTGCCCTGGGCAGAGTGAATCCCCAGGATGGCCACCATGATGAGTGCGTAGGAGCCTGCAGTGAAAAGGCAGGGGCTCAGGCCCATGGTGGCAATGACAACATGGATGCAGACTCGTTTACAGAGGTGTCTGAGCAGGAGAGCTTCAGGAGAAATGGTGTGTCAAAGAGAAAGTGGTGGAACTGCTGGGGCACACACAGAGTGAGTGTGATGGCAAGCACCGTGTGTGTGACCAAATTCACCAGCCCACACAGCCAGGACCCAGTCACAAGGCCACCACAGACCTTCACACTCATGATGACTGGGTACTGAGGAGGAGGGAAGGTGGCCACACAGCAGTCATACTGGCCACACAGCCAGTAAGAAGCCTTCTGTTCCAGCACTTGTCACCAAGAAGAAGATCTGGGAAAGGCAGCCCTCATAAGAAATGGCCTTCTTCTCCCAGAAGAAGTTCACCAGCAGTACTGGGAGGGTGGTGGATGTGTAGCAGATGTCCAAGAAGCTCAAATTGCTTAGGAAAATGTACATTGGAGTGTGGAGAGCAGGACTGACCCTGGTGGCCACTATTATGAGCATTTTCCCCAGGAGAGTGCTCAGGTAAATGACCAGAAAGAGCAGAAAGAACCAGCCCTGTAGGTTGGAGTGGTTGGAAAATTCCAAGATTATGAATTCAGTGACAAATGATTGATTGCTCATTTCCAATGGTGTCATAGCTACAAAACAGAGAAAAAGAGATCATGACGAGAATGGACTGAGAGCACCCCAAACAGGCTTGTTTATCTGCAGCAACATGGCAAATAATATTGTATACAGCGATGCCTGGACTCTGGAAAAAGACGTATTGGAGTGACTTTAGAGAGAGCATAACTTCTCATAGACTTTTGCATGGGTACTCTTTTGTAAGAATAAATGGAGGCTTGGTCAAAATGCACAACCAGCTATCAACCCCTATGTCTCATTGAATTTGCAGTATCTCCCTCCTAACACTGTGCTTCACTGTGATGAATTCTTTTTTGTATGTCTGTTATTTCAAGTAATAAGTTTTCATTGTGGAAAAATGAAGAAAATGCAGAAAGTTATTCAGAACAATAGAACAGGTCACAAAATCAAAGCTCTCTTTGCATTCATCCCATTCTACCTCTATCTATCTTTAAAATATCCAAAGCAAAATTTCCCAATATTGTTGTACTCTATTTAGTTGTTTGCCTTGTAATCTTAATTTCCTAACATGAAATTAAGTTAATATCTCCCTTTTTATTGAACATAGAAACATTCCATTCCATTTACTATCATAAATATTGGAATAGAAGCTTTCATACATATGTATCTGTGATCATCTCTGATTATTTCTTAAAAGTAAAATTATAAGTCACCTGCTTTTAAATACATTGATCTATTTTTTCAGTAGAAACTTTATTTTTTTAAGTTTTATAAGATACAAGAAATTTTGACAAATGATATATACTTAGGTATTTTTCTTCTTTTGTATTATAAGATTTACCTCACCGAACATTACATTTCCTGAAAAACAATGATTGATACAATTACTGATTTTCTATCATGTTACCCATGCTAATCTGTGATCCATTGTTTTGAACTAAAATTTCTGTTTCTTTTTCAATCTTAAATGAAAAAATTATAGTAAAACTGTAGGTTCTTTGTTCAGATAGATGTGGATTGAAATTCATCTGTTGTTTACTAGATGTTGTTTGTAAAAAAGTCAGCTCATCTCTATTCCTCAGTTTGTTCCTTGCTTAGGATATTAATGATGTCTATTTCACAACTGCTGAGAAAAGTTTTGAAATAATTTAAGCTATGTGTCTGGCACATTACATTTACTCAATGCCTTTTATCAAGTTAGAAAATGTCTATCCATTTTTTACTAGTAGTTTTTTTTTTTTTTTGGTGTATGTGTGCTGGGTTTTGAATTCAGAGCCTTATGCATACTAAGCATGCACTCTACCACTGGACTTTGCCCCTAGTTTCATTTAGTTATAGTTTTTATCATAAATAGATATTGAATTTTCTTATTTTCTCTTCATCTATTGAAATATATATATATATATATATATATATATATATATATATATATATATATATTTTCTTATTTAGTCTGTTACTATGGAAATTCGTTGATTGAATTTTTGAATATTGAACTAGTCTTGCATTCTGTGATTGATCTCAATTGACTGTAATGTTATCTTTATTCTATATGGCTGAGTTCAGTTTGTTAATTTTGTTCCCTTCTTGCTTTTGTGTATTCTATTTTCGCTGTTCTCCAGAGATAATCTATGTCTTGCAGAATTCTCAGCTGTATTTTACTGTTATTTTCAGTCAATGCATGTTAGTGGACTAGTGGGAAACAGAGAAGGGATTTCTGATGTTTCCAGGAAGCCCTGCCTTAGGTACTGTAAACTCAGTCACAGGGATATGGCCTTCACAGTGACCCGCTTTCTAGCAATCTGGCTGAGCCTAGTTCTTATTCCCACCGAAGTTAGACATTTTGGCCTGTTCATTCCATAGCTGCAAAGGTTTTCCGTTGAGTGTCCTAATGTAACAGTTTCTGTTACTCTTGCCCCTGAAGATTACAGCTTTTGTTCTATGCAAAGAATCAGGAAATGGGTCTGGGAGGACTTTTGGCTGCTGTTGCTGTTCTTTGTCCCTCCACCTATCCAACAAATGATACCGTTAAAGACACTTTCTCAGAATACTCCCCTATCTTCCTGGGAGCATTTGGTGGAATCCATGGAGAAAAAGAAAAAAATACAAAAATCTTATGTCTATAGCCCTCTGGGTCTTTATGCTCTTAAACCAGTCTATACTAAGTCTTTAGCAATCCATTAACTATTTTTTATTTGAGTTTTTTTTTTATAAATAAACTCCTATGTATCAGTGGGTTCTTTCATAGTTAAAAAAAAATTCCTGGATTATTTTGTTTGCTTATCTCTCCCCAGACTTTGGTTAGTTGTTTGCCTTATAATCTTCATCTCTAATAAAGTCAAGGAAAGTCATTAATTTGCATTTTCTTCTTCTCTTTTTGGTTATTATAATGATGAAAACAACATGCTTTCTAGCTATTTCGATAGATACTCAAGGTGAAATTTGACGTCTATACACTTACTTTTCAAAAATATTTAGTAATTTCTAATTTAGTCAAATATGTAGTTATTCTATTCAAAACAATCCCATTCCTAGCATATTTCCAAGGAAATTAATGCACAGTTCACAAAAATTCTTGTGTAAAAATTCACAATAACTCAAACAAATATTATGCCTTCAGCCTAAGGACAGAAGACAAATCACGGTTTATCATGCAGTGAAATAATTCAGTTACTTTAGAAACACAAATACTGGAAAATTAATAACATTGACAAATCTGAAAAAAATTTCCTGGGTGAAAGAAGCCAGATACAAAATATATACTGTATGTTTTCTTTAAATAAAGTTCAAAAATTAGCAAAACAGCTATAATGGTCAAGTAATAATGGATGTCTTTTTTTTTTTTTTTTTTGGAGCTCATGGGTGATATCAGTTGAAGTATGAAGGAATTTTCTAAAGTGATGGAAATGTTTTATATCCTGATTTTTGGTAGATCATATATATGTAAAATATTATAAACCTGTACACTTTAGATCTGTGCATTCTTTGAGTAAAAATTATAGTTCAATTTTTAAAAATAGTCTTATTTTAAAAATAAGTAATTAATGAGAAAGAGTGGTACCTGCCTGTAATCCCTGGTACTTGGGAGACAAAGGCAGGAGGATCATAAATTTGAAACTCTGCAAGGCCCCCCGCCCCAAATAATTGAATGGGCTGGGGATATAGCTTCATGGTAGAGTGCCACTGGGTTCAATCTTAAGTACTGCAGTAAGTAAGTAAGTAAGTAAGAAAGTAAATTGATAAATAGAATTGAAAGCATTTTTTCAAGATGATTTTTAAATAAGGATGGGTTGGAACCACATCTAAATATTTTTTTAATTCTCTAAGAGGTTAAGTATTTTCTCCTATTTTTTGCATTTCTCTACTTCTTTTTTACCACAGTGATAGTCCAGGACATGTCACATTTTACAAGTGACATCAGTTGTTTCCTGATCACGATCTGTTTGAAGCAGTGAATGTGATTGGTGGGTGCATTAGGTCTGTATCACAGATACAAAGCCTTGCTCACCATGATGGATGGGCGTGTGCATGTGTGTGTGTATGTGTGTATGTGTGTGTGTGTGTGTGTGTGTGTGTGTGTGTGTGTGTGTGTGTGTGTGTTATTGTTTGTGGGATTGGTCTTGACTGAGAACACTGTCTTATGGTTAGTGGGATGGCAAGTTGGCATCTCAGGCAACATTGATGGCAGAAATCTCAAAGAATATAGCAGGAATCTGTCATCTAATGCTCAGCAAGCTCAGAATACTTGGTTTTCATAATTGCTATAAATGGAAAGACCCTCACTATTGAGCTTCTCTGAGAGCTGCATCACACTGGGGCGGGAGGAGGGAGCCCATTTCCATAGAGATGTACCCTGTTTCTATGGAGACTCCAGCTAGGCTTCAAGGGGCTGGTGGGATAGTACCAGTGGATGCTGCCAAGCCCTGGGTCATTCTGAGGAGCCTGCTACTTCAGGGGAGGTGGCAGGGTATCAGCCTATGGGGTCGGGACTAGGCACTGTGAAGCTGTGTCAGGCCTGAATTCTAAGCAAGGTACTTGGCAAAAGAAATCTCGGAAAATGTCCCACCCCCACAATGCCATGGGCCACCAGAGAGCCCAGGCGCGTCTCTAAAAGCCAGGCTTGGGTATGAGCATAGATATCAATGATTGCAGAGTATCAACAATAGGGGACCATAAATCTCTTTCAGGTGAGTGCAGACTGAAAACAGGGACATCTGGAGAGAGATAGACTGGGTTTTAGAAAATCATCAGATCTCTAGGTCTAGAACACGCAGATAGACCCACTCATGGAATTGTGCGTGTGAGTCAAAGGAGCGGGGGTCGATAAATGTTAAACCTGGTTCCCCAGGTTTTAGACACACCTGTTTAGTTCAAAAGAGTGATCTGAGTGCTAAAACAAGATCAAAATGAAGTGGTCTGTATCTGAAGACGTGCTCTGTTGAAGGTGGGAGAAAATCTCTGAAGCCCTCATGGAGAAGGATATTGAGAACTTTAAAGTCCTAGTTGAAGAGGACACGGTAAAGACAACAAATCAGTTTGGGCAGGCTGGCTAGCTGGTGGGATCACTCAGGAAAACAGGAATATGCGAGGAATAGCAGATGTAGAGGAGGCTTTAGTTGATTTGATTTGAGTAATGTTGAATGTGAGTTATCTGTGAGATAATCACGAGGAAATGCCCTTCACAGACACCCTAGAACTGCAGGTGTGGATTCGCGAGTCATTGTCTGGAAGGCAACTGTTACAGCAAAGGGTGAATATGAAATCCCCCAGGAGAATAGAGAACGTAGAGAAGGAAATAGAGAAAGTAGGGATTCTTGTGATACGTGGTGTTCACCAAAATTGTAGTAAAAGTTTATCCAGAAATGACTAAAAACACCACACTATCTAGGTCAGTTGTAAGTATCACTTTCTCTAAATAATTTTCCTAAACAAGAGGTTACCTTATTAGCATTGATTTACAAAAATCAACTCTGAAATGGAGCTGGAAGCTACATGTACTTGACATTTCTTACGTTCTCTGTTTTCTCTATCAACTACCTGGATGAACTTCAAGTCCTTTAGAAATCAGTGACATGTGCTTTCTTTTAACTCCCCGTATCAAAAAGATCAATATGACAATCTCTTTTATAGGTAGATATCTAGATGTTTTCAGAAAAGAAAATAAATTTCAACATAGAAGGCAGTTCCAGCAGATTTTACTATGGGGAATTGGTACATGGTTTGTGGATGTGTAAAAGGGAAAACTAAATGTAAATGTTCAGGGATTTAAAAATACAATCTCTGAAGTTGTGCATACTGCTATTGTAAAGGTCTTAAATATAAAGGTCAGTTCAGGAGGGACAATTTCATGGGGCATTAAAAAATATCCCAATGTATGTTTATATAATTTTATCTTCATATAAGTTTTTCCTTGGTTATAATGGCTAATTTCTTGTAGGTCACGGGTGTGGGGTAGTGTGAAAAATGATACCCTAACAATTTTTCTTATCCTCTATGCTCTTTATTAATGTAGGGCATTAGATTGAATCATCATCATGGTCACCATTAGAATCCATTATTAACAATCATAACTCATGAATGACACTTTGTGACACAATATGTACTTCTCCTTAGAATTTTTATAATGCAGCATAGGAATTCGTTCAACTTAATAGTAAACACTCTGTTCTGCAATACTAATAACCATAATCATCATAATCATTTAGGGCATATTTCATAGAAAAATAATTTGAGTGTGAGTCTTCTTAGATTGCTTCAATACATATAAATGCCTGACTTTAAAAACCATGTTTAATGTAGTTTAAAAGTGGCATGTTTTCTGTAAAAATTAGATTGAATTTCGGATAATCCATTCTATCAAAACTCAGTGAATTTCTTTGAAAAGATGAATTTTTACATACCTGAATCCAATCAGGATTTTTCAAATTGAGTAACGAATAGAGACACACATTAGATAAAAATACCTAACACTTATTAAATGCCTATAAGACTTTTACATGCATTAACTTATTTGGTTTACAAAACAACCTATAAGATAACCTATTATCCCCATTTTACAGAAAAAAGAATTGAAATTAATGCACAATATATTAATGCAAGTAGGGAAACATCAATGAATCCCTTTAATTTGCATAATGTACATTAATTTGTACATTTAATATGTATTAACAATTATGATTTAAGAAACAAAAAAGAAATTGACTCAGAAAATTTATCATGTAATAACTATTATTTGTAGTGATACTTTGTTACCCGATGATAATACCATATATTAGTAAACTGTCTTATTATCTTCAATGCCCAGACATTCTTGTCTTTGGTTCTAATAATTCATTGCACATGATTAATAGGCCAACACAGCTTTCATTAAAATTCCAAATCTCAGGGCCTTAAGAAGCTTAAAGTATTTAAATTTCAATAGAAAGTCAGTGCTTCAGTTAAGCACAACTAATTTTAAAATCTAAATATAAACAAAATAAAATAAATAAGTCTAGAATCTTAAAATAAGTACTTTTTTTTGCTTTGGCAATAAATAAAATGTTTTGCTGACTAACTTTAGGGATTCATTTCCTCAAACAAAAATAAAAATGGGAATGACCAAAACGAGGAAGAATGGTGTGATCATGAAAACCCTTATGCACATCAGGGAAACAATGATTTTTATTTGATGTCAATAGCACAAGCAATGATTAAAATTTTTAAATCCAATTTTCATGTTGCCCAGTAAATTGCTTAAAACACACACACACAGACACACACCCACACACACACACACACACACACACACACACACACACACATTACAAGGTCAATTTATTCAGAAAAAATATCTGAATAATTTCAGGTGCTTGTGGCAATGTGAATTTATTACTGTGAAATCTATGAGCTATCTGGCCTGGCCCAGAGTTGTCCTCATATCCTTCCATGTGGTGTGGTTGCTTGGAGCCGAGGGAAAGATCAGAGGTCATTGTGCAGAACAGTTGGCCTCAGTCAGTGAGTTCCAAGTGTTCCCAGTGATGCTGGTCCAAGGACACACTTTGGGGGAGGCTGGGCTCTTTCACCTAACATGCAGGAATGCCCTTACCCCTAACTGGTAGGTTTAAAATCTTAACAAATTCACCAGGAAAAAGCCTCCCTTTTTTTTTTTGGAGATCAGCACTCAATTCAGCATTTAACATCTCTTTCAGTTCTGTTTTTTGGGGCCGGGGTGTAGGGGGGCAGTTACCAAAGATTGAACTCAGGGGCTTGAACAATGAGCCACATTCCCAGCCCTATTTTATATTTTATTTAGAGACAGGGTCTTACAAAGTTTCTTGGTGCCTTGTTTTTGCTGAGGCTGTCTTTGAACTCACTATTCTCCTGCCTCTGCCTCCTGAGCTGCTGGGTTACAAGTGTGCACAACTGTGCCAGCTCTTTCAGTTCTTTTTACTTCACCTGTGCTTCTTCTATCATAAAGGAAAAAGGGAAGACAAATTATTACCTCTTACGATAAGTCAGAGCCTTCTAGTTATAAAATTCTTCAAATAAAAATTCCCTTTTAATTAAGAATTTTAAAATTTCTTTTCTTGGTACTGGTTAGTTTCAATTCAAACCAATTTTGTTCCTATACAGGGTCTAATTTAGTCCTAAGCCAGATCTACTAAGAAACTCAAAGAGAATAAGATCTGATCCCTGTGCTGCTGTGCCCCTCCCTTGACTCAGGCAATGGCAAGGCTCTACTGAGGTGGATGGTGCAAGGCGTCCATCCTCTAAAGGAGCGCAGTATGTTCCTGGGAATGGGGCTGATTTGTTTTTGTATTCCTTTAATAAGTATACTTTTGATTTCTCATATGACCATTAAGTATAAATAAAAAATCATGACTTTCCCAATTAATGCAACTACTTCTAAAGCATAGATCTGTTTTCTCTAAATGCAATGATTCAGCTGTGAAGTGTAAATTGTTAATGTCTAAGAAAAACTCCCTGTATTCCTGTCAAGGAAGTTTTTTGAGAAATTAAATTAAAATCTAGAGAAGGAAAATTAATGTTAAGAAGATAGATTAGTGCTTAGTACTGGGCAACTTGTTCTTGTTCCTGTGCACAATGGTTTGTGCTCTTACTTTTGTTTGATTACAAGTAATAACAAATCAACTACTTGCCATAACCATGGCAAAGGTTCCAGTCAGTAAGTCAAGAAAGAATAGTCAAGGTATAGGACAATAGTTTGGGACATTTGTAACTATTATTAAAAGTTAACTAAGCAGAAACAGCTCAAAGCAAAACTCGAACTGAAAGTACAAATGCTTGCTTATGCATAAGCCAAGATACATTCTTCTATTCTAATTATAGCTACGTAATATTTTGTTTTGTTTGAAAATGATTCCTGTTTTGTAACCACAAAGTACTGTAAGCCTGCCAAAATGAAAAGTATATATGATCAACTTCAGGAGTAAAGATTGGAATCAACATCTTCACTTTGGTTTCTGTGTTTCTCCACCCCCTCTTTCGCCGACTCCTCACCATCAGTTCGTCTCCTGAGACCCCTGTTGGAGCTGGTCTCCGACACTGTCCTTCAACCAACTTACAATCTAATGGGAAGATGAACTCAATATGTGCAGGAAACTTGGTAACAATTCTATGTAATCTACAAATTATCATTATTTTCCCTTAGTGTTTGCTTGGGCAGCTCTGGGAATGGAGCATTTAATACTTGTCAAAGCCCCTCATTCCATCTTGAATATGCGCTCCTCCAGGTCCTAGTTGGGCCTCTCAATTGTGTTCTAATCACTAGGGCAACACCTTGTGTAAATGTGCACTCAGTAAAAGTTTGAAGAATGAAGAAGGTCTGTCAAGTACATCCATGAAGCAGAGTTTTTAAAAGATTCTTTAAAGACGGTACTTTGTGGGACCTAAAGGATCTAACAGAGACTTGACAGAGGCGAGAGGACATTTCTCTTCAGTGGTTCTGGTGCAGATATCTTGCTGAGAAAAATAAAGCCTCTGTGGGCATAAGTGAGGCAGCATAGCCCAGCGGCTTCTGAGGAACTCAGTGTCTCCTGTCTCTTAAACATATCTCTTATGGAGACCATCGGCTCAGTTCCCACAGAACAAGCAGCTCTGCATCTTTCTTTCCAATCAGTCATCTCAAAGTCAGGTGACTGAGGATGAAGTCACTTATGAGTGACCCCAAAATATAATATTTCTAAAGGAGGGGGTTGTGTATAATGTAGATTACTCACAGGATTCAGGGATTTATTACAGTTAATAAATTGCTTGCAACTCCCCTCCCCAAGCATCCATGTGTTGTAAGATAAAGATGAAAACCCCTAGTTAGTGAATGAATACGTTTCTAAACATAACTTCTTCTACAATAATGAAGTTATTATTTAAACAGATATTTTGGTAGGTCTACTGTTATGCTCTATTGTATCATAATGGGAATGTGTCCCTATACTTTCTCCCTAAAAATTATTCCTTTCTGTCCTGCTCATCAAAAGCAGAGGATTAACACTAAGCATTATCTATTGTTTACCATAAGTAATTTTCCACACACATCATCTCACTTAAGGAATTTAGGCATCCCAGGGTTTCTGGTTATGTTTTGGTTTTCTTCCAGTACTGGAGGCATCATGCTAAATCCCTCAGGTTTTGTGATAACCTCTGAAGTTATTTCTACTCTGGCAATACAAGTAGTATTGTGGAAACTTAGACACACATAGAAAAGGTGCTACGATAGGTCATTACATAAATGCCATCAAAATGATAATGAAAATATGTACATTATTCTGTAATGTGGTTTTAAGGTGTAGGTATATCTTGATTCTGGGATAGTGTTTTTGAAAATTGTGATGGTAAATAAACTACTTACCAGCAACTCTCACAGAGAGGTGTAGATTTCTGGTTTTGGTGTGGCCCTTGCTGCTCTCCATACTAGCACCTGGGCTGCAAAGAAAGCTCTTGGTAAAACTGGCTTTTTTGTCTCCATTCACCACAAAACGGACCTGATATTCTGAGAGTTGCCTGTCGCATATCTGTGGCCTCATGAAGGAGTCAAAATTCTCTGATCTCTCACAATTCATTTTCTTGTGATGGACATTTATAGAGGTCTGGGGCTGACCTGTTTGGAATATGCATCGTGTTTTTCCCAGCTGCTCTGGGACTCCTCAGTGTGCAAACACAACTCAAGGGCAACGGCTTGAGTTCAACTGCAACAATGGAGAGCAGTTAATTTGCCGTTGGATTCATTAATGTCTTGGCAATCACCTGTTCCCAGCATGCAGCGAGCAGATCAGCGTCCTCTCTCCTCTGGGATTTGGGTGAGCAAAGTTCAGAGTGAGATTTCTGCTAAGAAGTTGTGGGTGGCTGAAACCTCAAGACTGCTTTCCCTTCCTGCTAGGGAGAGAAGGGTTCAGGGTGGGTGTACACTTATTGGGATGGATTTCGCATGGCATATGAAGTTTTCCCTTCATGTTAAATACTTTGCCAGATGGACAGATATCAGAAGCCACAATATTAAAAGCATCCCCAATATCTTCAGCTGATCCACTCCTGCTAAGGGCTGATCCATTACCAAACCCTATATGACTTCGTGCCCCTTAATTTTATTATCCTGCTGATGCTCATGACCTGGTAAAGAAATTGTTTGCTATGGAGTTTAAAAGTAGGGAAAAAAAGAAAGAGTCATCAAACAGCTCTTTCGGGCACAGATGGAAAAAAGACAACAAGTTTGAAAGTCTCGTAGTATTTTACTGCACAAAAATAAAAATAAAAGTATTAGATAAAGATGTAAGTCTCTAAAACTTAAAATTTCCCATCATACAATGGGGTTGTCCTCATGCTTAGGAGAGAAACATTAACAGTACTCCTAGAAGATTTTAGAATGATTAGCCATCAGGGAAAGGCAAAGCTAAAGCACATTTGATGAAGCACTTCACACATTCCAGGGTCGTCATAATAAAAGGAATGATAATGATGTGTTCTTTAAGAGAGTGAGGAAATCAGAAGCTTTATTCACCACTCTTAATAATAAGGTAAGCTGGTTCCACTGGTCTGAAAATGATCTGGAACTTTTCAAGAAAGTTAAATATGGAGTTAACGAAAAACTCTTCTACTCCTACTTACAAACTCAAGATAAATAAAAAAGTTGTCCACCAATGATTTGTACATGAATGTTCATATAATGTTCATATTATATATAATGTTCATATTATATATACGAATCTTATTCATATTAGTCAAAAAGTGAAAATGACCAGGCAGGTCTGTAATCTAGCTACTCAAGAAGCTGAGGCAGGAGGATCACAAATTAAGGGACAATTTGAGCAAATTTGCAAGACCCTGTCTCAATACAAAATTTTTAAAAGGGTTGGGTTTGGCTTAGTGGTAGAACATTGTTTAGTGTGCAGGAGGCTCCAGGTTCAATCTGCAGTACGACACCCACACAGACACAAAGTAAAAATTACTATGCAGTGGGAAATGAACAAAAATTGTGGCATTTTCATAAGACGGAAATCAGTCACTAAGGATGAAAAAACTAAAATACTTATACAAGCTACAATATAACTGAAATTGCAAACATCCTAAGTGAAAGGAGTCAGATCAAAAAGGCGTATATGGTATTACTTCATTAAAAATATCCACAGAATCTCTAGTGTATACATGGGTCTTTCCACATGTGAAAGAGAAACACAAAAATGGTGTTTATTTAAAACTTAGAATCAAGATCCATTAGGGAAAATGCAAGTCAAAGTCACATTGAACATAGCACTTCACATTCACTAGTGTTGGCTAGAGCTGCAATATTGGGGGAAAGGAGATTTACTGCTTTGGGTATAAGCTTTTTATGGAGAGAAAAGTAATAAAAATATTCTGAAATACCTGTGGATTAGAGAACCCAGGTGAAGTAACAATGTGTCACATACTTAGCACAGTGTGCTTCCCCTGGTTGGAGAGGCACCACAGTGGTCATGAGACACTGTTTATGGAGAGAACGCTCTTGTAATTGCTGCTGAAGTTTTCACATATTTCTACAACTAAGACATTTCCTAGAATGAAACTTTCATCTAGTTCTAATCAAACTATACAGTCTGTCTCCCCACCAGCTTCCTCAGGGCACTCTGGACCTCGTTGCTTCTCAGGCTGTGAATGATGGGCTTCAACATAGGGTCACCACACAGAAAAGCACAGAGACCAGGGTGTCCATGTCCAGCCTTCTCTGGGGCTGTCATAGTGGAAGTTGGCTGTTCCATAGAAGACCACCACGACAGTGAGGGAAGATGCACAGGTGGAGAAGGCCTTCCTCCTGCCCTTGGCATAGGGATTCCCCAGGATGGCCGCCATGATGAGTGCGTAGGAGCCTGCAGTGAAGAGGCAGGGGCTCAGGCCCATGGTGGCACTGACAACGTGGAGTGCAGACTCGTTGACAGAGGTGTCTGAGCAGGAGAGCTTCAGGAACCATGGGGTGTCACAGAGAAATTGGCTGATCTGGTGGGGCCCACACAGAGTGAGTGTGATGGCCAGCACCGTGTGTGTGACCATATTCACCAGCCCACACAGCCAGGACCCAGTCACCAGGCTAACACAAACCTTCACACTCATGATGACTTGGTACTGAGGAGGACAGCAGGTGGCCACACAGCAGTCATACTGTCCACACAGCCAGTAAGAAGCCTTCTCTGCCAGCACTTGTCACCAAGAAGAAGATCTGGGAAAGGCCGTTCTCATAAGAAATGGCCTTCTTCTCCCAGAAGAAGTTCACCAGCAGTACTGGGAGGGTGGTAGGTGTGTAGCAGATGTCCAAGAAGCTCAAATTGCTGAAAAAAAAGTACATTGGAGTGTGGAGAGCAGAACTGACCCTGGTGGCCACTATTATGAGCATGTTTCCCAGGAGAGTGGTCAGGTAAATGACCAGAAAGAGCACGAAAAACCAGCCCTGTAGGTTGAAGTTGTTGGAAAATTTCAAGAAGATGAATTCAGTGACAAATGATTGATTGCTCATTTCCAATGTTGTTATAGCTACAAAACAGAGAAAAAGAGACATGATGAAAATGGACTGAGAGCACCCCAAACAGGCTTGTTAATCTGCAGAAACATGGCAAATAATATCTAATGAGAAGCAGCTGGAGACTGATAACCTGTAGGACTGGTCTCAGGAAATTAGACCCATGGAGCTGCACACATTTGCAGAGGTGATGGTGGGTGGAAGTAACCAGAGAATTGCTAGAAGCCAACAGAAATCCATTCGACCTGATCATGGTGTGAAGTCATTTTTAACTGTCTCAGTAATCTCTGTCTCCTGTTGTCCTTTTATGTAAACATAGGATTTTTGGAGTAGTTCATTTTCATTGCAAATGTTAAGAAAAAAATTTACAAAGCAGAGTCATCATCTGCAGAAGCAGTCGGTGTTGCCTTAAGTGTTTTCCAATGTAGAGTTTTTCTCATTTAACATCAATCTTGATCTCTGTGTTCGGAAAGGCAGAAGTTAAATATTTCTGTACAATGCTGAAATTATCAGGGACAGAGCAAAATAGGGGAAAGAAGTTGATGAAGTGGGGTTGGACTGGCTATCTTAAGTATACAGGGAAGATCAGTGGAGTAGTAGGAGAATAAGAGGACGGAGATGTTTGGGAAGGGAGGAAATGTGAAAAGTCTTTTACGCAGATCATGTTATGTGCACATGAAAGTCTAAAACAGGGGACTGCACCTGTATGTATATGTAGAAAGCACCAGTCAGAAATTAACAGATAAATAACCCAAAAAAGATCACTAGAGAAAGGACAATGGGGCCGGGAAGGGGAGGGAGATGGGGGGTGGGGACTGAATGGAGTAAATCAGATTCCATGCACGTAGGATCTTTCCAAATCATCCCAACTTCTATGTAATAAATATTATGCTCTAATAAAAAAAATTAAGAAGAAGACATGATCCTATCAGCAAAGAGTGAGATTTGAATTCTTCTTGACCTGTATGTATACCTTTAATTTCTTTCTTTTGTCCAATGGCTCTGGCAATTTCAAGGATGAAGTTGAATAGAAGTGGTGAAAGAGAGGGCACCCTGTCTGCTTCCAGATTTTAGAGTGAATGCTTTCAACCTTTCTCCACTTAGAATGATGCTGCCTTGAGTTTAGCATAGAAAGATTTTACAATGCTTTTACAAAGTTCCTTCTTTGCCTAGTGTTTCTACTGTTTTGACAGGTAGGGGTGCTATATTTGTTAAATGCTTTCTCTGCATCTATTGAGATGATCAATAAACTTACATCTCTCTTAAATAAACTTAATCTCTACTTTTTGGCTAAACATTCAGATCATCTCCAGTCCTATAAATATTTTAATGAAAATTTTCCTACATAAACATATGTGACCATTTCAAATTATCTCTTGAGAATTAAATTTAAATATGACATAAAAGAATTTGTTGTGCAGTTTCTATTTAAAACTATCTCATGGGAAATATTATATTAAGTGAAATAAGCCAGACACATAAAGAGAAATAGCAGCTTTTCACTTCTTTGTGGAAGCTAAAAAGTCGATCTCAGAGAAGTAAGGAGTAGAGTGGTGGTTATTGGAGCCTGGGAAAGAATCACAAAAATCATTGTGAGTCTGATTTCTCAAAGACACATGTGAAGGACTGCCTGAAACATGCCCTCTGAGTGTGGTCTTTAAAAAAAAATAAGAGTAGACTTCTAACAGGGTCCTCAGAAAATCTCTATTCTCTCCTCAGTGGGCAGCAGGAGGTCCATGGGTCTGGTTGCCTAGGAGCTAGATGTGGTGTGCAAATGGGCAGGACCAGGACGGCTGGAGAATCTCAATAATCACTAGTAGACCGCATTCTAGGTGACGGCAGGCTGGAAACAGGCCATCCAGAAGAAAATGGCTTGAGCTCTGAAAATGACAGAATCTGTGAATTTGGGAAACGGTTGTGGGTCCAATCCACTCATAACACCTTCTCCCTGGGTCAGTCCACGGTTGCCACTGTTACCACAGGCCTGACCAGAACAACCCAGAGGGGGAGATGCACTCTGGTCTCCTGGCTTGAAGGTTTGGTCTGGGGCCAGCTGACACATTGCTGCTGGCCTGAGATGAGGTGGGACGCAGAGGTGGAAGGGAACAAGGAAGGAAGCGTCACTAGCTCATGGCAGCCAGAAGGTTGAGGCGGGGGAGGGAACAGAAGAAGAAAGTTCGCAGGGGACAAGATGTGATTCCCCAGGGCATGTCCCGAGCCACACTTCACCTGCCCACACTCCTCTCAGTACAGTGGGCCTTTCAGATAATTAACCCACAAAATGGATAGATCCACAGATTAGGTCACAAGTCTCACAGTCTAATCATTTCACCTCTGAACACTGCTTCTGTGGCTGACCCTGAGCTTTTGGTGGGGGGATACCTCATTTCTAAGCCATAATAGTCTCTACAGTACATGTGATTTGGTTAGAATACCTTCATGTAGTCAGGGAGAGTAACCGGGTGCCAAAACAAGATTAAAAAGAAATATCTGGTAACTGAAGATGTAACATTTGGAGCTTGGGGAAAAGCTCTGAAGAGGAGCCCTGGGTGGAGCACTTTAAAGTCCTGGTGATGAGGACAGAAGAGCGCACCTGGACTGTGGGGTAGCTGAGTGGGAGTGGGATCACTCATTAAAACATAAAAAAAAAATGAGAAGGAGCGTGTCTTGGGAGAGGATAGGAGAAAAAGAGGTTGGGCCTGGAGTCTGGGTACCTGTGGGGGTCTCCCCAAGGAGATTCCAGGAGGCAGCGGGACAGGATCCCAGGAGATAGGCCTTGGAGTCATGGCTTAGAGTGACTGTAAAAGTCACAGGTGCTCATAAAGCCAAAAGAGAGCAGGGTGATTAGAGAGGGCCTGATGGACTGTGCCGAAAAGAAGGTGTCCAGAAGGAGGCTCAAAAGATATCAGCAATCATTTTGCACCACAGTGTCAAAGATCTGCTCTCTGTACCAGGCCTTCTGTACCCCAGTCTAAAACCTCTGCTACCTATAACAGTCCTTCTGCACCCCAGTCTTTATCCTCTGTTCCCTGCAACAATCCTTCTCCACCCCAGTCTCCAAGTTCTACTCTCTGAAACACTCCTTCTGAAACCCAGTCTCGAACATCTGCTCTCTGCAACAGTCCTTCTGCACCTCAGTGTGAAAATTCTGCTCTCTGCAACAATCATTCTGCACCCCAGTCTCCAACCTCTGCTCTCTGTAACAGTCCTTCTGCACCTCAGTCTCCAAACTCTGCTCTCTATAATATCCTTCTGCACACCAGTCTTATAACTCTGCTCTCTTTAATAGGCCTTCTGCACCAGAGTCTCCAACCTCTGCTCTCTGCAGCGATCCTTCTGCACCCCAAGATCCAACATATGCTCCCTGCAACAGTATTTCGTCACCTCAGTCTTAAAACGCTGCTATCTGCAACAATCCTTCTGCACCCCAGTCTTAAACCTCTGCTCTTGTAGCACTTCTTCTGCACCTCTGTCTTCAAAATGATCTCTGTAAGATCCTTCTGCAACCCTGTCTTGAAACTGTGCTATCTGCAACAGTCCTTCCACACCCCAGTCTCCAACCTCTGCTCTCTGCTACAGTCCTTCTGCACCCCAGTCTCCACCCTCTTCTCTCTGCAAACGTCTTATTATACCCCAGTATCCAACATCTGCTCTCAGCAACGATCTTTCTGCATCCCAGTCTCCAACGTCTGCTCTCTGCAACAGACCTTCTACACCCCAGTCTCCAACCTCTGCTCTCTGCTACAGTCCTTCTGCACCCCAGTCTCCAAACTCTGCTCTCTGCAACATTTCTTCTGCAACCCAGTATCCAACCTGTGCTCTCTGAAACTATCCTACTGCACCCTGGTCTCCAAATTCTGCTCTCTGTAGCGATCCTTCTGCACCTCAGTCTCCAAGCTCTGTTCTCTGCAATGATTCTTCTGCATCCCAGTATCCCACATCTGCTCTCTGCAATGGTCTTACTGCACCCCAGTTTCCAAACTCAGCTCTCTGTAACAGTCCTTCTGTATGACAGTCTCCAACCTTTTTTCTCTATAACGGTCTTTCTGCACCCCAATTTCCAAACTCTGCTCTCTGTAACAGTCCTTCTAAGCCTCAGTATGAAAGTTCTGCTCTCTGCAACAATCCTTCTAAAGCCAAGTCTCCAAACTCTGCTATCTGTAACAATCCTTCTGCACCCCAGTCCCCAACATTTGCTCTCTGTAAGAGGTCTCCTGCTACCCAGTCTCTAATCTCTTCTATCTGTAGCAGGCCTTCTGCACCCCATTCTTTAACCTCTGCTCTCTGCAAAAGTCTTTCTGCACCCCAGTCTCCAATCTCTGCAACGATCCTTCTGCATCCCAGTTTCCAACATCTGGTCTCTGTAAGATCCTTCCGCACCCCGTTCTCCAAACTTTGCTCTCTGTAACAGTCATTCAGCACCTCAGTCTACAAGCTCATCTTTCTGCAACGGCCCTTGTGCACCCCAGTATCCAACTTCTGTTCTCTGCAGCTGTCATTCTACACCCCAGGCTACAAACTCTGCTCTCTGTAACAGTCCTTCTGCACCCCAGTCTCAAAACTCTACTTTCCATATCAGTTATTCCACACCCCAGTCTAAAACCTCTTCTCTCTGTAACAGTCCTTCTGCACTTCAGTCTCAAACCTCTGCTCTCTGCTACAGTCCTTCTGCACCCAAGTCCCCAACCTCTGCTCTCTTCAACATTTCTTCTGCACCCCAGTCTCCAACTTGTGCTCTCCGAAACTATCCTACTGCACCCCGGTCTCTCTGTAGAGATCCTTCTGAACTTCAGTCTCCAACATCTGCTCTCTGCAACCATCCTTCTGCATCCCAGTCTCCAACCTCTGCTCTCTGGAAAAGTCCTTCTACACCCCAGTCTCCAAACTCTGCTATCTGCAACAGTCCTTCTACACCCCAGTCTCCAAACTCTGCTATCTGCAACAGTCCTTCTGCACCCCAGTCTCCAAACTCTGCTATCTGCAACAGTCCTTCTACACCCCAATCTCAAAACTCTGCTCTCTGTAACAGTTTTTCTGCACCTCAGTCTGACACCTCTGCTCTCTGCAAGATCCTTCTGAACCCCAGTCTCAAAACACTGCTCTCTGTAACAGTCCACCTGCACCTCAGACTCCAAACTCTCCTCTCTATAACAGGCCTTCTGCAAGCCAGTCTTCAAACTCTTCTCTCTGTAGCAGGCCTTCTGCACCCCAATCTTAAAAATCTGCTCTCTGCAATTATCCAACTGCACCCCACTCTCTAACTTCTGATTTCTGCAACAGTCCTTCTGCACCTCAGTCTCCAAATTCTGCTCTCTGTAAGATGCTTCTGCACCCTAGTCTCCAACCTCTGCTCTCTGTAACAGTCCTGCTGCAACTTGGTCTACAACTTCTGCTCTCTGTAAGATCCTTGAGAAACCTTGTCTAAAAACTCTGCTCTCTGTAACAGTTCTTCTGCACCCCATTCTTCAACATCGGCTCTCAGTAAAAGTCCTTTTGCACCTCAGTCTCCAAACTCCTCTCTCAGCAACGATCCTTCTGCACCCCAGTCTCCAAACTCTGCTCTCTCTAACAGTCCTTCTGCACCCCAGTCTTCATCCTATGCTCTCTGCAACAGTCCTTCTGCACCCCAGTCTTCAAACTCTGCTCTCTATAACAATCCTTCTGCACCTCAGTCTCCAAACTCTGTTGTCTGCAATGGTCCTTCTGCACCTCAGTCTCCAACCTCTACTGTCTGTAATAGTCCTTCTGCACCTCAGTCTCCAACCTCTGCTCTCTTCAAAAGCCTTCTGTACCCCAGTTTGCAATCTATGCTCTCTGCAACAATCTTTATGGAACCCAGTCTCCAACGTCTGCTCTCTGCAACAGTCCTTCTGCACCACAGTCTCCAACCTCTGCTCTCTGTAAGATCTTTCTGCACTCCAGTTTCCAAACTCTGCTCTTTCTAACATTCCTTCTCCACCCTAGTCGCCAACCTCTGCTTTCTGCAAGGGTCCTGCGGCATCCCAGTCTCCAAACTCTGTCCTCTGCAAATGTTTTTCTGCTCCCCAGTCTCCATTATCTCCTCTCTGTAACGGTCCTTCTGCACCCCAGTCTCCAACCTCTGCTTCCTGTATCAGTCCTTCTGAACGCCAGTCACCAACCTCTGCTCTCTGTGTCTCTCCTTCTTCACCTCAGTCTCCAACCTGTACTTTCTGTAACAGTCCTTCTTCACCCAAGTCTTCCAACTCTGCTCTCTGTAACAGTCCTTCTATACCGTAGTCTCCAACCTCTGCTCTCTGTAACGGTCCTTCTGCACCCCAATTTCCAACCTCAGCTTTCTGTAACAGTCTTTCTGCACCTCAGTCTCCAAACTCTTCTCTCCGTAACAGTCCTTCTACACCTCAATCTCCAAACTCTGCTCTCTATAACAGTACTTCTGCACCTCAGTCTGAAACCTCTCCTCTCCATGATCCTTCTGCACCCCAGTCTCCAACCACTGCTCTCTGTAACAGTCCACCTGCACCTTAGTCACCAACCTCTGCTCTCTGTAATTTTCTTCAGCAACCCTTTCTTCAAAATCTGCTCTATGTTCCAGTCTTTCTGCACCCCAGTCTCCAACCTCTCCTCTCTGTAACAGGCCTTCTGCACGCCAGTCTCCAAATCTGCTCTCTTTAGCAGGCCTTATGCACGCAAGTCTCCAACCTCTGCTCTCTGCAACGATCCTTCTGCACCCCAGTTTTTAACCTCTGCTCTCTGCAATGATCCTACTTCACCCCAGTCTCCAACCTCTGATCTCTACAACAGTCCTTCTGCACCTCAGTATCCAAATTCTGCTCTCTGTAAGATCCTTCTGCACTGCTATCTCCAACATCTTCTGTCTGTAACAGTCCTTCTTCACCCCAGTCTTCAAACTCTGCTTTCTGTATCACTCCTTCTGAACCCCAGTCTTCAACCTCTGCTCTCTGTCTATCCTTCTTAACCTCAGTCTCCAACCTGTGCTTTCTGTAAAAATCCTTCTGCACCCAAGTCTCCCAACTCTGCTCTCTGTAACAGTCCTTCTATACCGTAGTGTCCAAACTCTGCTCTCTGTAATGGTCCTTCTGCACACCAATTTCCAACCTCTGCTTTCTGTAACAGTCCTTCTGCACCTCAGTCTCCAAACTCTGCTCTCCGTAACAGTCCTTCTACACCTCAATCTCCAAGCTCTGCTCTCTGTGATAGTACTTCTGCACCTTAGTCTGAAACCTCTCATATCCACTATCTTTCTGCACCCCAGTCTTCAACCACTGCTCTCTGTAACAGTCCACCTGCACCTTAGTCTCCAAACTCTGCTCTCTGTAAAATCCTTCAGCAACCCTTTATTCAAAATCTGCTCTCTGTACAAGTCCTTTTGCACCCCAGTCTCCAACCTCACTTCTCTGTAACAGGCCTCTGCACGCCAGTCTCAAAATCTGCTCTCTTTAGCAGGCATTCTGCACGCAGGTCTCCAACCTCTGCTCTCTGCAACCATCCTTCTGCACCCCAGTCTTTAACCTCTGCTCTCTTCAATGATCCTACTGCACCCCTGTCTCCAACCACTGACCTCTACAACAGTCTTTCTGCACCTCAGTATCCAAATTCTGCTCTCTGTAAGATCCTTCTGCACCGCTGTCTCCAACCTCTGCTCTCTGTAACAGTCCTTTTTTACCCCAGTCTCCAACCTCTGCTGTCCGCAACAGTACTTCTGCACCCCAGTCTCCAAACTCTGCTCTCTCCAACAGTCCTTCGGCACCCTAGTTACCAACATCAGCGCTTTTTTACAGTCCTTCTCCACCCCAGTCTCCAACCTCTGCTCTCTTTAACAGTCCTCCTGTACTGCAAAATTCAACCTCTGCTCTCTAAGGGTCTATCTGCACCCCAGATTCCAATTTCTGCTTTCTGTATCAGTCCTTCTGAAACCCAGTCTTTCACCTCTGCTCTCTATAACAGCCCTTCTGCACCCCAGTCTCCAAACTCTGTACTCTGCAACGTTACTTCTGCACCTCAGTCTCCAACATCTATTCTCTGTAACAGTCTTTCTGCACCTGATTCTTCAACTTCTGCTCTCTGTAGGATCCTTTTTCAACCCAGGCTCCAAATTCTGCTCTCTGTAACAGTCCTTCTGCACACCAGTCTCCAACCTCTGCTCTCTGCACCGATCCTTCTTCACACCAGTCTCCAAACTCTGCTCTCTGCAACAGTTCTTCTGCACACCAGTCTCCAACATCTGCTCTCTGCAACAGTTCTTGAAAAACTCAGTCTAAAAACTCTGCTCTCTGAAAGGATCCGTCTGCACCTCAGTCTCCTACCTCAGCTCTCTGTAAGACCCTTCTGAAACCCAGTCTCCAAACTCTGCTCTCTGTAACAGTCTTCCAGCAGAATAGCTTTCAACATCTGCTCTCTGTAACAGGAATTTTACAACCCAGTCTCCAACCTCTGCTCTTTGTAATAGGCCTTCAGAACCCCAGTCTCCAACCTCTTCTCTTTGCAATGAATTTTCTCCACCCCAGTCTCCAACCTCTGCTCTCAGCAACATTCCTGCACCCTAGTCACCAAACTCTGCTCTCTGTAAAATCCTTATGCACTCCAATCTTCAACTTCTTCTCTCTGCAACGATTTTTTTCCATCCCAGTTTCCAACATCTGCTCTCTGCAACAGTTTTTTTGCACCGCAGTCTCTAAACTCTGCTCTTCATAAGATCCATATGAACCCCAGTCTCCAACTTCTGCTCTCTGTAACAGTCCTTCTCCACACAAGTCTCCAAAATCTGCTCTCTGTAACTATCTTTCTGCACCTCACTCTCGAAACTCTGCTCCCTGTATCAGTGCATCTGCACCTCAGTCTCTAAAATCTGCTCTCTGCAACGATCCTTCTGGACCCCAGTCTCCAACTTCTGCCTGTGTGCAACAGTCCTTCTGTACCACAGTTTCTAACCTCTGCTCTGATCCTTCTTCACTCCAGTTTCTAAACTCTACCTCTCTGTAACATTCCTTCTCTACCTCAGTCTCCAACTCCTGTCCTCTGCAATAGTACTTCTGCGATCTTCTCTGTGTAACAGTCCTTCTGTACTGCAGTCTCCAAACTCTGCTCTCTGTAACCGTCCTTCTACACCCCAATTTCCAACCGCTGCATTCTGTAACAGTTCTTCTGCACCTCAGTCTCCAAACTCTGCTCTCTGTAACACTTCTTCGACACCTCAGTCTCCAACCTCTGCTCTCTGTAACAGTCCTTCTGCACCCAGTCTCCAACCTCTGCTATTAGTAACAGTTCTAT